>NW_006159444.1:1453284-1515435 GCF_000334495.1 Tupaia belangeri chinensis
TCCCCCTGGGCGGTGATTTCTCGCTTTCTGTCTCTCTCTGTCTCTCTGGTGAGTGCATGTGCCCTGTAGCAAAAATCTCTCCAAAAAAAAGAATCAATGAACAGTAACCTTTGTTGGTACTTCTCTATTTTTGGCCCAGTGAAGACAAAATTACCTGGGATATCTTGGAAAACTAATTATGGAATATTATACTTATTTATTACAATCTACAATTGCTCATTTGTAAACATAATTTTTCTTATTCTGGCATAAGCCATCATTTCATCCTAAATTGAAAGCCCTAGGGAGAACGACAAATCTTTGTTAACTTCCAGATTAAAGGCTAAGAAGTGATATTAAGGTACGTAGGGCATGCAGTTTTCCAGCCTACAACTCTTCACATGCCCCATCCTAGCACTTCTCTCCATGGTTCTCAAGGTTACAAATTCAAAAGCAATGGGAAGACCAGGTGCTGTCCAAATGTGGCACACTTCTGTTCTGATTTTTGTATTTGGTTGACTGTCTCTTCACCAAAGTAAAATCAGATGGTTTCTAATCCCAGTTAGCTATAAGATGTCAACCTGTCAGAGTTGAGCTAGGCCTGAAAGGCAAGGATAGACTTTCTGACAAACTGCCCAGCGTAATGGGGTAAGGACAATAGTCTCTGGAAGACTCTAGAAGCTGCGAGAGCTCCAGTGATGGGTAGGAATGCTAGAGCGGATATGATCCACACCGACAGTACCAACCACTGCGCAGGCACTTGCTCCCAGGACCAGAGGAGCCCAGAAAACACCTTGGTATTATACAGGATTCTGCAGCCCGAATTTCCCCTTCCCTCTGTCTTCCAAGCACCCTTGTCCCACACAGAAAAGGACTAGATAATCCAGGTCACACTGTAGCGCTGCTGGCTGTAGAGGTAAGTTAGCTCAGACAGGTCATGCCAAACACAGAAGCACGAGCCGTCGCTGGGGACGCTTAAGAAAGTAGTGACATGCCAGGATACTTGCACTTGCCTCTCCCACACCACAGAGGCAGGCACTCTCCAGGGGCTGACTACCCGGGAAGTAAAATGAAACTCTGAAGTGACCCTACCACTGCTCCTCCATCACCACCTTCTTATTCTGACACGTACGTCTTCGTTTAAGGAAGCCCAACCTAAATGATTTACAAAAGAAAAACCGCCTTCATTCCTTCTGTATTCAGCATGGGTGTTTCTCTCCTTCTACCCATTCACTATGCACGTACACGCTATTTTCCGTATGCTGCTAGATGCTAGGAACACACAGATGAGTACGAGGCTCTCGAGTTCTGCAAGTAGTCCAGGGAGAAGTGATGGGTGGGAGAAGGGAGGCAGAGAGATGGGCAGAACCAAGTGTCCCCGATGACACCAGAAACTTACAGGGTTGAGCAGGGACACTCAAGAAGGGACTTAAAAGATGTCATCGATGGGGACCAGCAGATGGAGTAATGGTTACCTCGCTGGACTCTCACATGGTCAACCACAGTTTGAGTCCTGGACCTAGAGATTTAAAACTCATGCCGGGCATGTGTACGTGCGTGCCCAAGTTCCCAAGAGGAGAATAGAGGAGAAGGGATTGCACAATGGCCATCCCCTCAGGGTGTGATTTCTCGCTTTCTCTCTCTCTCTCTCTCTCTCTCTCTCTCTCTCTCTCTCTCTGGTGAGTACACATGCCCTTTAGCAAAAATTTCTCTTTAAAAAAATGATGTCATAGAAAAGACAACACATGAATAAATCTTTCATTTCTGTTTAATTTTGCCACAGGGCACATGTACTAGCCAGAGAGAGAAAACGTCTCCCACTGGGGTGTGGTCATGCTGTAATCCCTTCTCCTTGATCTCTCAGACTTTGGGGCATACACACAGACTTGCCCAGTGTGCCTCAAGATGCCAGGTCTGGGACTCAAACTGTGCAGTTAGTCATGTGGGATCCATCTCCCTTAACCCCAGCCCTGAGGGAAGCCTTTAAATCTCAGCGGTGTTCGTCTTTGCAGCTAAGCTGGTGAGGTAGCGTGGACAACGGGGAGAAGCATTCCATAATGGTGTGGCCTGAATGAAGCTGAGGGGCATAAAGAGCTGAGTGTGATCCAGGACCTGCCTGCTGAGTGTGGCTGCAGTGGAGAGCAGGCCAAGGAAGGCAGGGTGCCCCAGGACGGAGGGCAAGACCAGCAGAAAACCAGGTCAGAAAGTCATAGCAAAAGTGCAGGTGTAAACTACAATACCCGATAACCACAGAATGCAGTAGCAGCAAAACTGAACTGGTGGTAGAGAGCTTGAGGAGGTAAACTCCTGGGTCCCCTCTGTCACCTATGAACTATAAGAAGATCGGGAAAGTGAGGTAGGAAGATACTTAGTTATTAGTCTCAGATGACTGTGTAGACGGGGAATGCAGGAAGGGGACAGGAATGGGATTAAAGACCACAGCTTCAGCTGAGCGAGACGCACGTGGGTCCTCCAGGGGTGTGCAGGGCACAGAGTCTAGGCCCTAGAGCCCTGAAAGGTCTTCAGAGATAGAGATTTGGAGGTCCTCAGTGAAGCCCAGGGGAGGATGACACTCACTTACCAGAAAGAATGCACAGAACAAGACGGGAAGAAAACCAAGGAGCAAGCCCAGAAAGGCCAGTGCAGAGTGTGGAGAGAAGGTGCCCTCAGAGGAGGGTCCTCCCCCTACAGAGAAATATAAGGACTCCAGAGAGAGTAACAACGCGGATGCCGTACAGTGTAAAAGCACATCACCTAGGTAACAGAATCAAATCTGCATGCGTGATGCCTCTACCTGTGACTAAAGAGCTTTGGCATTTCCAAAGAGTGCAGGAAACAGGACACACAATCACACATGCACTTAATCGCGATGAAGACCACCCCCCCCATGGCCCTCACTGGACTCCACACATGTGCAGAGCACAGGGGTACAAAGACGAGCGAGACCTTGAGTCACATGGACACTCCGCACTGGCAAGGGCGACGGGGACTTGGAGCCTGAGGTGCCAGATGGATGCGAGTGAAAATAACATGGCTGATGTCAAAAGCGGGTGCCGAGTGAATTCTGAGTCATCCATTCAATATATTCACAGAACTTTGCAACTTAAACGTGAAGTCCTCAAACCACCTCTTACAGAAGAGAAATTTATTTGCTTACCGAGAAAGACAGACATGTCTCAGGTAAGCAAGAGAAAAAGTACATTGACCAGGTAACAGAACATTTGATGCCCTCCCTGTCACAGCCCTGTACTCCCCAACATAAAAAGCTTAGCTAAGAATCACCGAGCCCTTCCCCATGATGTCAGTGCTCCTTAGCTTCAGGGAGCCTTTGGGTGCTGCATGGCTGCTGAGGCCCGAGCCTGGACAGTAAGCCCCAGAGATCCAAGGGGAAAAGGTAGCTCTGAGGGTTCCTGTGGTGTGCTGAGACAGGACACTCGGCGCTGGTCCACAAGTCTCACAGAAGCAGGGCGGTATCGGGCACACACAGGGCCCCCGTGCTGCCCGGTGCCGGCTGGAGACTGACAAGGCACTGGGAAAGCTGAGCTGGACGGTGCCCATGGCGGCCGACCCCAGCTACGGGAGTCTCAGATTCTATCGAGACTTGTATCCCTGGAAAGGAGTATGCCCTTTGCGGTCTCTCTAGAGGAGAAATGGGAAGAAAGTATGTTCTGGAAGGATAGAAGATTGGTATAAAACAGTGTGGGCTGGCAGAACCCAAATGCTTATTTACAAAGCTGCTCCCGACAGGCCTCCCACCCTGGGTGTGGAACGCCTATACATAGCCACTCACATACATCCTGCCCACGGCTGAGCGCCAGCTGCTGAGGGAGCAAATATAGCCCTCCCTGTCCCAACCGAAATGCTGGCTTCCTACCTGGGAGAGCCTCATCATGGGGCCATACATGTGGGGATGCAGTGGGGCTCTTCATTCCCTAGCCGACAAAAATCACCCTTTGCTTCCAGCCCACCCTGCGCTCAGCACCGCGCAGAGAAGATGCCCACAAAGACACACACAGGGCAAGTGTTTGACCGGTATGATTGTAAATAATGATAAATAACCAAACCCTAAATTCAAGTCGAGAGGTCTCTTTGTAGCCAGTAAATAAGTCCTTTTTGCCTTTATCACCTCATTCTGCATGGAAATTAACAGTCCAGGGTGAGGTCTAGCAATGTGCGAAATCTATTCTCCGTGGCCCACAGGAGCTTCTGCTTAGTGGCTGAGAGAGCAGAGCTACAATACCCCAAGTTACAGCCTCAGCTCTTTGTCTGGGCCTACCTAGTCCTGTTCAGGCCTCCATTCAGATGGTGTCCATCCACCAGGTACCAGGTCAGGCCCACCACGTGTCCAGTCTCCGTCATCTCTCCCCTTTAATCTACAAATACTTGTTGGACACGGCTGGCACATCGGGCAGGCTACTCTGAAAGACGACTGCTTCCCCCATCTTCTATGCACCCTCCAGCCCCTTATAGACTCTGGGAAAGCCGAGGCTTTAGGTGTGAGACACCTAGTAATTCAGTCTCTTCCTGAACTGGACATCAGTGCACACCCCATTAGCGGTCACTGTCAGTGGAGCAGCTGGCAACCCCAAATCCTCGACAATTAAAGGGCCAAACCCGTGTCAAAGTAACATACTGGATTCCAACTTAAAAACGGAAACCTCAGGAAATGCTAAAGTTAACACAGCTTCACCCACGCAGCTCGTAATCTGAATCCGAAGTTTAGTTACATCACTTCCAAATCCAACCTAGCAGTTTACATGCGTGAATGTAGGTTTTGCTGTTTATTTCCGCTATCACCTAAGAAGCACCAGCATGCCAGTGCTAACTCTGACCTGCACGGTGGGGAATTCTTTAGAATGGGTGGCCTTGGGAAGCCAGGGGGAGGTGTGGTGGCCTTGCCACCATCCCATCTGGAGCTTCATGCTAGCGAAGCCTACTTCTCCTCTGTAGCAGCTATGATGCTCGGCTCATCCCACACTCCCAGCCCTGCTGGCTGCCTTCTTCAGACTCAACCAGATAGCAAGAGAATAGGCCAGTCTCCAGACCCACCCAGGTGGCTTCCCACAGACCCTAGAGACACCAGGAAGCTAGTGGTTGTCAGGAGAGTGGGGAGAGCTGTTCTGTCAGGGCAGGGCCTCCTGAGGACAGGCAACTGGTTCCTAGAAAAAGTCTACCCAAAGTCTGAGAATGGCTCCCAAGTTCTCAGAAGCAGCAATGACAACAAAAATTGAATGAAATGTTTCGAGATGCTATCAATCCCTATGAGAATAAACAAGAAATGCAGAATGACAGGAGAAGAGTTGTTTTCCCCTCTTACATTTCTGTAGTTGTTGCTTTCTGAATTTAATGAAGGTAGTTACTATGATTTGACTGTGTCCCCAGAATTTATTTGTTGGAAACTTAATCTCCCATACACCAGTGCTGTGAGTGGGGCCCAGTGGGAGATGTGAAGCCCTTCTGTAAGATCAGTGCCACCGTAAGAATGGCTCTCAGAGGTGGGGTTGCTTTTTCTACTCTGCTTTCTTTTCTACCTTACCATGTGATGGTGCATCATTCAAGGCACCATCTTAGAACTGGAATCACCAAACTGCTAGTGCCTTAATACTGGATTTCCCAGCCTCCAGAACTGTTTATAAACTATCCAGTCTGTGTACTTCCGTTTTAGAAGCACAAATGGACTGAGGCAGTAGTCATAGCATCAGGAAAAACTCTGTTTCAATTTGAGAATTGAGAACTCACTTGAAGCAAACTAAAAGGACAGGTCATGAGAATGGAAATTGTCTTTAAGTGATGTTTTTCATGTTTCAAAGCATGTATTAAAGTACACTGATTCTCAGTAATATCAGATCCAAAGTCCCCTTTTTGATAATACATACTTTTATTATCCTGAAAGAAAAACTATACTTAGCATAATCTACCTCCACTTGTGATTTCATAAAAAGCAATATATGGCCCTAAAAATAAATGGAAAGTAACTTGTGAGGAACAACTGTTTCAGTGTGTAAGTGGGCACAGACACTGCGAGGAAGTGGCCCACCACCAGCCCCACAGAGAATCATGGCGGCCACATCACAGCTCTCATCATGTATTGACACCAGGGTGCTCGTGCTGATGCCATGATTTTCCCAAAAGGAAAAAGATTCTTAGAAAAGGACTGAACAAAACCAAGGACAGGGTCAGCCAGTGGTGTAGTGGTTAAGACAGCTAGATCCTGTGTGGCTGAGTGTGTGGTTCAAGTCTTGAACCCAGCAGCTTGAGAAATACACTGACTGCACATATGTGTGTGCCCAAAATCTGAGGGGAGAATGGAGCAGAAGGTTCTGCAGTATGGCCATCCTCCCCACTGGGGGTGTTGGGGGGTGCTTTCTCACTACCCTTCTCTCTCTCTGTCTCTCTCTGGAGAGCACATATACCCTATAGCAAAAACAAAACAAAACAACTTCCCTTCATTTATTGGGTTGTTATATTCCTAGAAAACTCAAAGTACCTTTAGTTGCAGGGAAATAATAACTTGTATTTATTGGTAAAATGGAGCTAATTCTTGGCTCAGATAATTATATGTATTTGTTTTTACCCCCCTGCAGCTCCAGTAAAACATTCCATAGTGTGGAATTAACTTCAGAAACCATGTCTGCAATCTCCAAATGTCACTGTCCCCAAATCATTATGATTACCAAAAACAGACCCACAGCTTCCCAAATGTTACCTGGAGGGCAGTGCCGCTGCTCTGAGAACCACCTCCGCATCTCCTTGTGAAGGAGAGGCTAGGACGTCCACTATACCTGACAAGGAGGTAGTAGTGTCAGAGAAGGGAAAATGGACCCAAAAGCACCCAGCCCAGAGCAGGGCCCAGTGATTATTGGGCTTCCTCATTTTCCCAAGAAAGGTGAACACATGCTCATTGTCACTATTAAAAATACAGCACCCGGGTAGAAAATGTAGTATATATAATTGGGACTTTCATCTCAGGCTCAAAAATGCCTTAGTTGATTAAATCGTTAATCCTTAGAAATGTGAAAACTATAGAAGGATAATCTTCTATGAAGACGACTTAAAAAAAAAAAAAAACCAAAGAACTTACAAGTGAATAATAAATGGTTTAATTAAGTTCCCAACTACTAATCTACAGTGGCTGGTTACCTCTCTCTCACATTTAATTCCTACATTCTATATCTACTCACAGATGAAGCAACATCATTTTTGTGAATTATGCTCTTACTTTATCCCATGTATTCAATTTCTCAGAATTTCCACTGTGCAATTCCATAAATGAACACCATATAGAGAATTTTAGGTCAGAGAAAAAACTAAGAAATTACCCCATTCATTTTCTTCATCTTTTTTTTTTTAATACAAATTCAACTTTAAGACAGATAAAGATTTTGGTAAATCAAAAGACATCAGTGACAAATAACAGCATTTTATAAATATAAAAATTAAGATATTTTTCAGCTCCAAGCTGTACCGACTATTATAAAACTCTGCATTAGTGCTCATAAGACACAGTTATCATGGTATGAAGAGACATTAAATGTTGAGTTCATCTGTGAAAAGCTTAGAATTTTTTTCAACTTAAATTTGCAAACTTTGTATAGCAATGGATATTTTTAACTCAGCTTTTCCTAATTTTTTTAATGCTTTTACTTAAATTCAGTGATTTGTCACATATTCATTAATGACATTTGTTCTGCTGTCATACCGGCAAATACTACTAATCATCAGTCAGTGAAGTAAAATAAAAACAGAACCATTTAAATGAATAACAGAAACAATACATGGACTATTCTATGAGAGCAAAAAATTACTCGGGATTGACCACATTCAAAGTCTAGTGAAGTCCTAAACTGTACCATTAACAAAGAGATCACCGTTTAGTATCACATATATCTAATAGATAAAATCAATCTACATTTCTGACCATATCTGAGACTCTCCATGTTTTGTTTTGTTTTGTTTTGTTTTGTTTTTTTGAGAGGTTTTTGCTATAGGGTGTGTGCACTCACCAGACAAACAGAGAGACAGAAAGCGAGAATCACCCCCCAGGGGGGATGGTCACACTGCAATTCCTTCTCCTCCATTCTCCTCCCAGGATCTTGGGCACGCATGCATGCGCCCGGCGTGAGTTTAAGCCACCGGGTCCGGGATTCAAACTGCGATCGACTACATGGGAGTCCAGCGACATAGCCATTACGCTAACTGCTGGTCCCAAACTCTCCATGGTTTTAAATAATTATTATTCTCATATCAAGAGAATGTCATTGTTTAGCTTGCAGAGAAGTAAATTCTGTTAAGTCATTGGAAAAGTCATGACACATTTTTGCACAGAAAAATGGAAAAATACATCATGACTTTTCCAGTGACCCCATATCATAGCATAAAGACCATGCCAGAAACATGTTTCATAAATCTTCTAAGTCTATTTAACCTGAAATCACATTCTCATAGGTGATGTTCTGGACAATGTAAGCTACCACTGATGACAGACAGACATAAATGCTGGAAGTAAATGTTTCTAGTAGCAGGTTGCCATGTGATTCAATAATCCTGTGATAAACACCCTCCAATTCTGGAAAAATACGCAGAGGAACAGGAACATGTCAGGTGTTATGAAGGCAAGAATGTGTTGTGACCACCCCCACAATGACTACAAAATAAAGGCCTCCCAGGACGATAGAACATTTAGGTATAACTCCATCCTTCTTTTCCTAGTGGGTTATGGCTATGCCCAAGGTGGAGTGCTCTGCCCACAGAAAGAAGGCCGAGCCCCTCCCATTGTTCCTTATCAGGGGCACAGATAAAAGACAGAAGTCACTACCAAAAAGGATCTTCAGCCAAGATTTTGCGCCTGCCAGAAACGAATTCAACCCACCCCCAAGTCTGAGAGGACCACCCAAATGCTATGCTTAATTACATCCAGAAGCATATAACAGACAACACTGCATTTCAGACCCTTAGAGGATACTATAAGGTAGAATTTAAGTTCAGAACTCTTATGAGCTTCTTGATTGGAGTTCTATTTACAAAATATGAGAAGAAACCTGGGGGGTAAAAGTATGTGCAAGGTTGTATCAGCGAATGCTACTAAGCGAAAAAGAAAACTTGAGAAATATCTCTTTTCAGTAAGTGCTATTGTTCTACTGGACTGAAAGAAGGTAAAATATGGACATATGAACCAGTAGGTGGCATGGTGGCTAAGGCACTGGATCCCACACGGCAGACTATGTGGTTCAAGTTCCAGACCTGGCAGCTTGAGAAACACACCCAGTGCATGTGCATGCATGCCCAAAATCCCCAAGAGGAGAATGGAGGAGAACAGACTGTTGTGTAACTGATCCACGTTACAGTTTGGGTGAGCCTAGAAAACCTTATGCTAAGTAACAGTAACTATAATAGGCTACTACTTTATAATTCATTTATATCAAATGTCCAGAACAGGCAAATCCATAGAAACTAGATTAGTGGTTGCCAGAGCTGGGAGAGGAGAAATGAATTACTTTGGGTAAGTGCGGACTTCCTTTTGGAGGTGACAGTAGAATTAGACAGTGGTGATGGTTATACAACTTAGTGAGGATAACAACACGCACACTGAATTGTACACTTTGAAAGATGTATTATATACTATGTGAAGACACTTTTTAAAAAGATGGTAAAAATGTCACTGCAAATTTTACAGGAGATAAATTAGAATTACAGTTAAACATGGGTTCTAACAAGGTAAATACATGGGTTCCAACGGATCAAATCATAAGAAATACATGGTCACTTTACTACAAGGTTAGTGAAAATCACCATGAACCATCTAAAAGGCATGACAATAAAGAAAACGAAACTACCCCTGGGAACAACTGCTCTCTCCCTGAACTGAGAAGTCGCCACGATCACGAGGCAGGCAGTCCCTCGCCGCCCAGACCAGCCTCAGACGACCCAGGTAAGACAACAGAGGCACTTTGGGTTTAATCTATATTTGCTCTAGCGAAAACAGTTACTCTCCATGTCTTAATAGAGAAATCTTTAAAAGGGAAAAAAAATGGCTAAAATCCAGACGTTTCCCCCATATGGGAAGGAGGAGAAGGCACAGCTCAACCCCCCTCCGCTATTTACTGTGATACTTTGACTTTGTCCAAGGACCTGGTGACTAAACGTGTCTCTGTGCCTTGATTTACCCAGATGTGAAAATAAAATGGTAATAACACATCTCTGCTCCATCGGGGTGACGTAAGAGATAATGAATGCTTTCCAGGTTCTTCATGATCTTTATATTGAGGCAGCCTGCTATTATTGCAAAGCTTTAACAAACACCTTCTCTCCGGCAGTCAAGACCTGACTTTATTTAAAGAGGTAATGGCATTTGCTGCAGAACCAAAATGGAATGCTTGATCCATTACTTTACTTCTTTTCACAGCACAGACTTTTGTAAAAAGTGCATGTCCCTATAATCATCAAATCGTTACTTTAAGCATTAAGTAAATGAACTTTAGAGAGAAAAAGAAAAAAACTGTTAAACTGCTTCAGCCAATCCTTATTTTAATAGTCCTGAAAACAGCAGGTAGAGAAACCTACCCAAGGTCACATCTAACAAGGCCAGGAACTAGAATCCAGATCCCCTTGTTTCATCCTATAGTCAATAATGCACGTTAAACCTGCCACATGAAATTTAGAACACACGTTACTGTCAGTATTAACCTACACTGGCAATACAGAAGGTGCCATTCATCTTTTTGATGTGCTTTTGGTTTATCTGACAAAATAACTCTGTCCTGGGCATCTATCAGCCCACTAACACTGCAGACCAGCACAGATGAGGATCCTGCCTGGGCTTGTGCACTCCCAGGACCGACAGGAAGACTCTCTGAAGCTGGGGTGTGTGGTCCTCGGTCAGCAGAGCCACAAGCCACCCCAGAATCCCCTGCGAGCCTGGGCACGTGAGCAGAGACTGCAGCTCAGAGCCAGTCTCCGCACCATTCCGTCCTGTCAGATTCATAACGGAGAAAACTGGGGCGCCTCCAGGTGTGCTCTGAGGATTATTTTTATCCACCACAATTCATTCTCAGGAGTACTGTCTCAACTTCAAGTTGGGACTCCCAAAAATCTTTCTTCCACTCACTCACTCACTCGCTCTCTTCCCAGCACTTGCTATTTACCAAGAACTGTCTGGCTGCTATATCTTGGCATCTCTGTATACTTCAAAGTCCATTTCCAGGGGATTTTCGATGGTAGGCAAATTATCACAAGCACACAGAGAGTGATAGTCCAACGCAATAAATACTAACTTTCATATCAGGTTTACAGACAAAATGCTTCCGGAGTTCACAAGAGGAAGAGCCTGTCATCGCCCCAGGGAAGGATGCAGGCAGTCCCTGGTTATTACAGCATACAGTCCTGGTGCAGCAGTAGAATGTGGGCCTCTGTGAGGGAAGGACTCCCTGTCAACCCCAGGGACGCCCAAGTACCGGGTATGTGCTTGCCCATGTTTCATGTTGGCGGAGGCTGGGAGTGGATCACAGCACCAAGACCCTGTCAGGAGTATGCATGTGATCATGCATGCTCGTGCTTTCTGTCTTGTAGAACAAAAAAAGGTTTTTTGTTTGTTTGTTTTTAATGTAGAATTCCCAGGAGGCCAGCAGGTAGCATGGAGGTTAAGGTGCAGGACCCCAAAGGTGCAGTTCGAATCTCAGACCCAGAGGCTTGAAAAGCACACCAGGTGCCTATATATGCATGCCCAAAATCTCAAGAAAAGAAGGAAGGAGAAGGGATTGTGACACGGCCATCCCCCCCTGAGGGATGGTTTCTCTCTCTAGCTAGGGCATCCATCCTATAGTAAAAACTAAAAATAAAACACTAGAAGTCTGAAAAGTAAAAAGTTTCAGTGAACTTCTATTCTCAGAGATCTAAAGAAACTGTAAACTACTACTTATACCTCATCTTTTTTTTTTCTTTTAATTACGAGAGGACACATGCATTCATCAGAGTGAAAAACACCCCAACAGGGCAAGGTCATGCTATAATCTCTTCTCTCCCAGTTCTCCCTCTTGTCAGGACATCAGGCATGCATGCACACACACTCAGCATGTTTTCACTGGGGCCAGGATTCACACTGCAGTCAGCCATGTAGGATCTTGCTCCCCAAACAACGAGGCTCTGGGCTAGCCCTACACCTCACCTTCTAATCTACCTGACAGGAGTCCTCTCTTCTCCTCCCTCCTTGACTGACTGGAGATCAAATTACAGCCACATGTAGCTGACCAGGGTACTCCTGGTGACTGGCATTTTTGGTCATGGGTATTCAGCTTTGGAAATCTAGGCTTCTCATTGATTTTTTTAGCCCCCTTTTCTCCTCAGTCATTGTAATAAAATAATAATAATGAAATTCAATAAATATTTAGGTTCAAAAAATAATTTTGCTAATATTAATACACAGTGATCTGTAAATGCCACAAAAGCATGACCTAGTCAGGTACCAACCAGAACGTGAGAGTCAGAATCAGACTCGCACCTGGGGACCAAGTGGGGGCACAGCAGGGATGTAACAGGACTCCCCCGAGAAAGGTCCCGGGTCTATGTTCCAGACCTCCCGGGCACACTGGGTGCATGTGTGTGCCTGTGACCCAGGCCGGCTGAGACTCGGGTGTGTTGAGGGTGGAAGGCCTGTCTATCTGTCTCTGCCATGCTCTCTCACAGAAGAAATAAATAAATAAGCATAAAGAAAAAAAATTAGGGGTCAGCCCTGTTGCCTAGCTATTGAGTGGCTGGATCCCACATGGCTGGCTGCAATTCTAATCTTGGCCCTGGCGAATTGAAAAGCATGCCACTGGGCACATGTGCATGCGTGCCCCAAATCCCAACAGGGTGGAGAAATGGAGAAGGGATCATAGTGTGACCATGCCCAGTCGATGAGGTGCTTTCTTTCTCTTCCTCTCTCCCTCCCTCTCTCCCTCCCTCCTTCTCTCTCCCTCTCCTCCCCCCCTCCCACCTCTGGTGAGCACATGAATTCTCTAATAATTTAAAGGGAAAAAAATATACTTAGAGAATGGCAATTTAGGAAATGATAAGGAAAATGTAAAGAGGTGTAGGATGACACATCCTTCATTCAACAGCTTCTTGGATCTTGCCTGGAATCCCAGTCATTAGCAAAGCTTGCTGGGGGCCTCCTGCCATCCAGAAGCCTAGCACGGTATCTGGTCTGAGCTCCTTGCAGAAAACTCCAACAATTTAGCTAACAATTCCATATGCCCATTTCCAAGTGAGTCTTCCCAGAGCTACCAACAAACAATAGAAAGGGAGAATGTGACAAAGTTTTCCCACTCCATGTTAGGGATATTAAATGGTCAAAAGCAAGAAAAAAAGATAAAAGGATTTATATAAGAATGAGCAATTTATAAATAATCAGAGCTGAGTACTGTAGGGTCAGAAATAAATTTATAAGACAAAACGGATGATAACCAAATTGCCTGAAATGAAAGGAATTGATGTTGCAATTGTATTTCAATGCTTACTAATTTTTTTCTCCTATAAATAAATGTTTTTTGCCTTACCCTTTAGTGAAAACTTTCTAACTAGGAAAGTTACCATTCAGATCTCCTCCCTTTCTCATTTTGATTTTGTTTCTAACTGTGCTGCCTGGGAGGAGAGAGAGAAAGAGACAGACAGCAAGAAAGCACCTTCCCTGGGGCTTGCTCCTGGGGCAATCCCTTTTCCTCTGTCTCTCCATTCCCTCTGGTCTTTGGGCACATAAGCACACATGCCTGGTGTGTCTTTCAAGTCACCAGGTTTGAGACTCAGATCATGCAGCCAGCCATGTGGAATCCACCCACCTCAACTACCACAGCACAGGCTGGCCACCTTTCTCTTATGTTGCTAATTTTAATGAATTTTGTGGGATTTTACGGATGGGCTTTCAACTGAAAGCCATTTCAAAACCACTGTGGAAGCATATGGAATATTCAAGAGAAACATAGAGGCTGTACAGGAGGTGTCCCAAAATGAACTCCCGGCCCTTCCCCAAATGCTCCAAGATGCACTCTTCCTACCTAGCTGACGGCAACACCATCAACTTCAGGTTCATTTTGGACCCTCCCTCCCTCACACCCCACATGCAGCCTCCAAGAAAGCTCTGACAGTTTGGCCTTCACTGCTGCCACCAAAGCAAAGCACGGGGTTTCATCCACTACTGGGTGCTAAAAGAGATACCTGAGCCTGGTGATCAATGACATTTACTTGGCTCAGAGAGCCAAAGTGGTGGTGCCAACACCAGGCAGCCTGAGGCGCTATGTCACAGTGTGGCCACCAGAATAACGGAGGAAGGCTGGCTTGTGCCAGAGATTCTGAGGGCTGCTCTTACTCTTCTAATAACCCACTCTCGGCACTGGCATCAAAGTGACCCTTCCCTCTAACGTACACACTTGACCAGATATTCCACCACTCATTCCAGCCCACTGTAGCCTACAGGCTTTGCTACCGGGCTTGCAAGAGTCTCTGTCAGCTGGCCCCAGCTCACCTGGCTCTCTTACCTTATCCCTTATCCCCATTTGCTCTGACTCTCCAACACTCCTGGATGACTCATGCCCCCAAGCCCCACCAGACTCCCCAAGCTCCCTCTCCACTGCCTGGCTACCTCCTCAGCCTCCAGGGTATAAAACAGGTGAGACCTTCCTCCAAAGTGGCCCTGAAAACCTGGACACAAGCTTCATGCTGTGTCTTCCCTCCCTTCTCTAGCTACATACATCTGTGTGCGGTTGGACTTCCTGCAAGTAACTTCCACCAAAATAATTCACAGCAACAGGTTGAGAGCAGAAGCTGATGAGAATCCAGGTATCTTCTATTAAAATGCACACTGAAGAGATTTGCAAAAGTAGCCTAGCTATAGTGGCATAAGCAGTAGGGGCACTGGTACATGATGATGAAGGCCATATGGGGAAGGCTACAGGTTCGCATACTGGGTCTACCTGAATGTGCTGGGCACACCTGTGATCGTGACTGGCTTGCCTATAAAGGATGTGCATGTCTGTCTCTCCCCGTTTCTCTTAAGAAATAAACAAAAAAGAAATAATTCCTTTAAAAGAGACTTACAAAAATGTAAAACAGAGCTACTCCTCTATTTATTTATTTATTTTTACTTTGGTTTGGGGAAATGGTTTATTAAAAATCTGAAGTCATCCAGTGGCATCGTAAGTTAAGGAGGTTAAATCCTACATGGCCAGCTGTGTGGTTTGTGTTGCAGACCTGGCTACTTGAAAAACACACTGGGTTACACATGTATGTATGTGCAGAATCTCGAAGGAGAACTGGAGGAGAAGGGATTGCAGCATGACCATCCCCTATGAAGAGCTCGCTCGCTCGCTCACTCTTTCTATGTGTGTGTACTTCTAGGTGTGTGTATCTGTCATTCTCCAGTGAATGCATATACCGTCTGGCAAATTATTAAAAAAAAATAGGCTTATTGTGTTAACATGGAGTGAATTCATTATTGTTACTTTAAAATAAGTTAATAAATATTTTCAAGATCTCTCAACTTAAATTTCAAATATAGTAAACATCAATCGATAAAGATACAGTCTACATACAGCATTTAAGAGACTGCAATAATTTTTAACAGTAGAAGGTCTAGACAGAGACCAGCCCTTTTGAGAACTTGGGACCTGGAGCGAGTACAATGGTGGATGATGCCACCTACTCACATCTGCCCTTCTCCCATCGCACCCTGAAGATGGACTTGCGTTTTCCCATTCCGCATCTCTGCCATCAAACACAGCGCTTGACACATAAACATTTACCATCTTACAACCCTGGAAGTTGAAGACCGCCTGGCAGGACTGCATCCATCCTATCTCGCGGCTTCCAGGAAGAGCTGGACCACATTCTTCAGCGGCTCAGGCCCTCATCTCTCTGATATCTATTTCCTTTGCCTTGTCTTTTTTTTTTTTTAAATTGCCAGAGGGCATATGTACTCACCAGGGAGACAGAGAAAGAGGGAAAAAGAGAAAGCATCCCCCACCCTAGTGAGGCATGGTCACATCGCAATCCCTTTTCTTCCATTTCTCCATCCTGTCAGGATCTTGGGCATACATGCACACATGCTCAGTGTGTTTTTCAAACCACCAGGGCTGGGATTCAAACCAGTGGGCTATGTAGGATCCAGCTCCCTTAACCATTACGTTAAAGGGCCAGCCTCTTTCTATTTTTGACTTTACCTATTTTGTTTATGATAGAGAGCACATTCCAGAGGATGTGTGAGTGGGGTTGGCATAACCAGGACAGAGTTTTATTGCACCTTAACTGGGCCCTCAAACTTATCACGATCATGGCAAGTGTGCATGTGCCGGCCCAGGATACAAACCCACGGTCGGCCATGTGGCTTCCAGCACTGTAGTCCAGTCTGCTACCAACTATGCCGTGATACTGGGCCTGGGCCTACGTCTCCTCTGCCTCCCTCTAGTAAGGACCCTGTGGTTACCTCAAGCCCACCAGATAATCCAGACTAGTTTACTCATCTCAGATCCTTAACTTAATCTCATCATCAAAGTCTCTTCTGACATTTTAGCTCTTCCTGCCATACTAACAGGTTCTAGGGATTAGGATATGAACATTTTGGGGGTGGGCCATTATTCTGCCCGCCATAGACAGGTACTGAGATAATGTAACTAAAAAATGCCACCATTCTGTTTAATACACAAGATTCTCCAGACTGGGCTAAGAAAAAAAATAAAAATAATGAAGACCTCTGGAAGACAAACTGGATGGCCAGGGACATGATGGAAGGAAATTTTACTAAACTCTGATGTGACCTTTACTATGTGCCAGGCACTATGTAAAGCTCTCCAAGTACTAGTTAAAAATCCCATAAAAATCCTAAACCACATTACAGTTGTGAAAACTAAGCCCAGGGGGTTTAGGTGACTTGCCTAGGGCACCCAGCTATTACGTGGGAGAGCCTGGAGCGGGACCTAAACCAGGATCACTGCCTGATGCCCATGCTCTTAACCACCGCACCACAGAGCTTAAGGGGACCGCGTTACCACCGCTTAACCTTTCCACTGCAGCGGTTTTGTACCACGCACATGTATTAGCAATCTAACACTGGCACTATGGTCACAGGGCATGCAGTTGTCTCTAACAGTGAGAGCTACGATAAAAAGGAGCTAGCCCTACTTGGCCCTTCCTGAGGGTCTCACTTCCTTCACGGGAGAACACAGGCAGGAATACACTTCATTTCAAACATGCGAACACAGACACGCATTGTTTGGCAGCTGGTACTTGTAACATCACAACAGTTAGATGTTTTATTTTTCCTTATGTAACAGGCTATGAAGTCTCCTCTTTCCAGCAGCTAACTCAGTGCTGTGGAAGGGCTGCTTCACAGAGATTGTTCAGGAGTCTCTGTGTAGGACACCGCAGGCTCCCAGATGTCTGGTAAAAGTGGCATCTCCAACAGACATTTCGTGCAGTGTTCTTCAGAGAACTCCTGCAGACTTTTACCCAAAAGGTATACTCACATCTAATGTTTGGAAAGATAACGAAGGCTGGTTTCCACTTACAGTGCAGGCAAACGTCCTTTACTAGCTTCTCCCCGACCCCAACACTGCCTTGTGCTCATTGTTCTGGGCGTGTCCTCCCCATCGGTCACCCCTACACCTCAGGCTGCAGGATGTTGTGCATCTGCCTGCTACACCCCAAAAAGAGGTCTGTGAGGACCACTCCACCACCGGCGGTGGTGTCCCAATATACAGGAGTACGTGGGTTTATAGAGAACCTACGTATTCGTCTACTCATTCTTTTTCCCCAGAAATTTTGGGGGTATGTATTTTACAGGAGTCATTTATTCATCAGAAATAATAATATTTTAAAACCTAGACATAAGGTTAAGTAGCTTAAGTAGTAAGAAAATAGAGTTAAGTAGGACCAAGTTTTCCAGCCACACTCCAGTGGTCATTGACTGACCACACAAGTCCTCTCTATTTCATGTAAGGCAGGAGAAAATAATGCAAACTCATTAGTCTTTTTTGGATGTATGCTATGATCCCAGGGCATTTCAGAGTTTTCAGACAAAGAGCAGTAAAGAACAAGTTAATCTCGTGCAAACAATAATGACAATGCAAAACATTTTCCATGAACTTTTTGAAGGCCTGTTGTATGTTATAAATTCCTGGAATCTAGGGTTTTCTATATCTAGCCCCCAAATCCTTTCTCACTTCTTCCCACATGCTCTCATCACCTCTGCTTCCAGCCTCCATGGTCCTAGTCACTTGCTCTAGGGAAGATGCTCTTCTTTGCAAATCCCCCTTCACACACTTACGGATCCATACACTGTCCATCCACTGTGTTCAGATTACATGGTGATTTCTAATTACCAAAAGGTGTATGTGCTTGCCAGAGAGAAAGAGAAAGAGAAAAATCACCCCCAAAGGGGCATGGTCCTGCAGCAACCCCTCTTCCTCCATTTCTCCATTTTGTCATGAGCCAGGATTTGAACTGTGGTTGGCTGCGTGAGATCCAACTCTCTAAACCACTAGATTATGAAGTCAGCCCAGTGAGTGCCCAGATTAAATCTAAGCCTTCCAGAAACCCTTCTCCAACTCTCACACATCAAGTCCTTTGCCTAGCTTCTGGACTTCTTTGCACTCATTAACAGAAAAACTGGTAATAATTCCATTTGTGAACTCTAATTATTTTAACTATAAATGTTTTTTTTTTCTTTTTTTGTTTTGTTTTGTTTTTGTTACAGGGCATGTGTGCTCGCCAGAAGGACAGAGAGAGACAGAGAAACAGAAAGTGAGAAATCACCCCCCAGGGGGGATGGCCACACCGCAATCCCTTCTCCTCCATTCTCCTCTTGGGATCTTGGGCATGCACGCACACATGCCTGGCGTCAGTTTAAGCCACCAGGTCCGGAACTCAAACTGCAGTCGACTACATGGGAGTCCAACGACACAGTCATTACGCCAACTGCTGGTCCCTATAAATGTTTTTTTTTTTTAAACTGTGCATTATTATTTATTGTTTTACCTTCCCCACGCAACTATAAGCTTTTTGAGAGTATAAAACATTATCTAATTCATCTTTGTACCTGTGACGTTTAGCAAAATGTTATCATTTGTTAATTAAACAAATGAATAAATGAGTGGGGGAAAAGGAATAAAATTTCCAAATAAAACTCAGTTTTATAAGAGAATTAGTAACGAAGAATCTTAGTTCCCTACATGGCTAAGACAGGTACACTCTCAGACAGTTGCAGCTGCACAGGGGTCATGCAACCTTCCACAATGCTGAGACCATCTGGTGAGGTCCTGGGTGCACATCTTGTCTCCCTGTGCACACTGAGTGCATATGCATGGTGCATGATCTGGGCTGGTTGAGGCTGGGGGTAGGATTACAACATGAAAGCCACTTGCAGCTGCCCCATCCTCCCTGTCTCCCTCTCTCATGGAAGAAATAAGTGAACTTAAAAAAAGAAAGAAGAAAATAAATCAAGTCATACCCTCATGTTCACTTAAGAAGTTAAAAAAACTACCTTCGGCATAGGCATAACAAACTAATAGGGTTGGAGCTAGCAGGTGGCATGGTGGTTAAGGGTGCTAGACTCCCACGTGGCCAATCACGGTTCAAGTCCTGGACCTGGTGGTTTGCTTTCTCACTTTCCCTCTCTAGTTCTCTCTCCCTTTCTCTGTCTCTCTCTGATCAAACTAAATAACAATGACAACAATAATAATAAATAATGTTAAATAATTCTTTTTAAAAAATCAACAACTCATAGGGTCAGCATGTGGCATAGTAATTAAGACCACTGGATCCCACCAGCTGACTACATTGTTCAAGTCCTAGACCTGGTGACTTAAAAAGCACCACAGACACATGTGTGTGTGCATGCCCTGAGTCCCAAGATGAGAATAGGGGAGGAGGAGCTGCAGCATGACCAAGTCCTATGGGAGGTGCTTTCTTATTTTCTCTCAGGCAAGAACATAGACCCTTTGGCAAATTGAAAAAAGTAAAAGAAAAGAAACTAGTCATTCTGAGACCAAAGTTTCATATCCCGGTAGAACCCAGTATTTCCCAATCAAACCTTTAAAAAAAAATAAATGCACCACCTTCTTTAGGAAAACTAATGTTTTTACATCTGAGAATCTGGGGTGTCAGCCAGACAGATTCAGCAATAGCAGTTTCATGCACAAACAGAGGCTTCTCTGAGCTAAATGCTATTAGTCACCCCAAACCGGCTGTGGAAGCCAAAATGCCCTCACTCTCATAAACAGGAAGCAAGGGGGGTTGCCACATCAGAGCTGGCTCTGTGGGCCTTTCCCCTGGTGGAAAGCTGCATAATGGACACACAGGGTCCCCAGAGCAATCCATTCCAAAGAGCAAATTTACATCTAAGTGGCTTCTGGTAGCTTCAGACTCTATACACTCATCCATCAAATTAGAAAGAGTGATTCAAAGGGGGTGTGGCGGGTGAAAAAATAACCTTAGGCCACAATTACCTTCATCGTTTGGTAACCATTTGCTGGACGCGTATTGCCGACATGGGGCAGAAACGCAGACTTTCCAATTTGCTCTCCTGTTAAATATATCCCTAGTCCTAACAAGGTAGCATTAATAGCTGTTTATAGATGGTGAATGAATTAATGAACGACAAGTTCAGTGTTTACGGAAAGACTTTGTTCATGAACTCTGTGCCCAATGAGGCTTTCTCAGAAGCTGCTGGAATTTTTCAAAAGATGGCAAACACCAGAGAAGGGATTTTTCCTACATAAATCACAAAAACAGCATTAACAGCATCCCAGCATAAACAGATCTGATCTGTCCAGCCTCTGCACTGGCTGCCTCGTTGGCTCTAAACTAACATGGGCCTCCTTGGGGAATTCCAGCGCTTAAACTAACCCTCTATAAAAAGTCTTCACAGACACTACGTCCGCTGAAGTCACAGCATCCTCGGACATTTCCTCTCTCTGGTGGATAACTAGCATAGAAGTGTGCACCCGTAAGGGCAAGATGCACGTGGTCACTCATTTCTCAGGGAAGACCCCGAATACTGAGCATCAGTCCTCAGTCCTGTCTCCTGCTCCTCACAGGCCCTCAGGCACAGTGCAGTGAGGGTGAGGCTGTGACCGTGGGAAGTTCTGCCCTCTCAGCGTTCTCAGTTCACTGATGGGACAGCATGTCCCAGGCATGGCTGAGGGACAAATGAGAGGCGCTAACAAGCAGACCTGCTGCATTCTGAAGACATTGAAAAGGACAGTCATGGAGGTTGGGGGCACATGATCCCTGAGGGGCAGAATAACAACACACAGCACAACAGCTACCATTTCTGGGAACTTGACACACATGAACTCATTCGGGGCTCCAAACCCAGCCCAGCAGGGTACAGGAAAACACCAAGTCCTATTGCAGCAGTCAGGCTCACCTCCTTTAGATATGGGGCAAGGGGCAGGGAAGACCCCCACCCTGAGACTGCTCAGTAATCAACTGCCTGTGTTGGTTCAAAATGGATCACATGGCCCAGCCTGGTGGCACGATTGGTAGCAAATTGAGCTGCAGGACTGAAAGCTGGAAGACCAACTGTGGGTTCTCTCCTGAGCTGACCTGGCACACCTGAAACTCCCTGAGAGTACATGAGTGCCCAGGCTGGGGGAAGGGGACTGTGGCATGATGAGACCCTTAGAGGGTGTATATTCCCCCTCTCTCTAATGCATGATCTCTACCATGAATAAAACAATAAACTTAAACAAGGAGCTTGCTCTGTCCCAAACCTCCTGGGAGATACTCTGAGAGCAGACGCCGGGTGTCTACAGGTTCATGAGCTCTATGGTGAGTCTCCTGCACGAAGCAGCTCCAGCCTCACTTCCTTAAACTCTGTGCATATCGAATCTCAAACACCAGAGGAAGCTTGTTTCCTAGAATAGCACAGAACCTGAACAGCAGCCAGACACATTCCCCTAGTGGGACTCCTGGGGACCTGCAGAGGGGCTAAGCTTTTTTCAGCTGGAGATGGGGAAGGAGATAGATTTTCTGTTTTGGCTTTTCTTAGATCAGAACACTGAAGATAACCAGCATAAATATCACAAGTGTGACTGACAACAAGAGTAGACTAAAAGTCTTAAGTTTGTTGCAGCTGGTTCCCAGGAACAAGTTCCCAAGAGCACACACATTTTAAGCACTCAACCAGGGGGTCAGGAAAAGTTCCTCTTGGATGGGCAAAATGTGACCCAAACCACTACACAGGCTTTTTTCTTTTTCCACCTTCCGGTATTCTTGTAGTCTCTATTTTTACAAAATATGTCTTCTCTCCCAGAGAGCCAGCTATTTGGTTTCCATTTGCAAACAGAGAATGGGCTTCTCTGGGAAGGACACAGAACCACCTCCTCATGTGTATGCCAGTCTCCTACCCAAGTCGAGGGAACATGAAATTCAGGGACAGGCAGACCTGGGAATGGCTACTGCTAAGTATAATTCAAGGTTGTATTAAAAATCGGTCTTCAAAGTTATACAAGTCTTTGATTTCTGAAAATTTTTAAATTTTTAGTGAGAAAAAGAAATAGGATTGCTATTTTCTAATTCATTACAAAAGCAAATCAAAGTAACCGTTAATAAGACAGAGAACTGCAGAGGACAGAGAAGAAGAGAATCAAGCTTCCAGAACTCCCACCCCTAGGGACTGGGCTGGACACACCACAGACATGGGTTCTCTCAACCTCCCAGCAGCCCACAAGGGGGGGTCAGGGGAAGCCTTGTCCTGTGCATGAGGACACCAGGCTCAGGGTCTTCAATGGGGCTCCCCTAAAGGCAGAGTCTGAGCCAACAGCTTGGGTACAACAGTTCATTAGGTCTGTAGGAGAGGTGAGGAAGGAAGGCAGAAAGCTCAGGAAAGGCCCGAACACCAGCCTACTCTGGGCGATGGACTGCCCCTTGCAAATGTGTCTGCAGGGATGAGGACGCGAAGCAGCATCCACCAACCCACAAGCCTCACTGGATGAGGATGGCGCTACGGTTGCACACCTTGCAATGGGCAGTGCAGGACTCAAACTGGGTCTGACGCAGTCTGTGTGCTTGTCACCACATGGCGCCACTCTCTATGAGCCGGCTTCCCTTGTAATTGAGATACCACGTGCAAATAGCAGGTTGGGTCCTTGTTCTGTTTTATCTTCAGTTTCTCACCTCCCCATTCCATGCTTTCTTTCCCATTCAACTTTCAAAATGGACAGGCTGCTTTCTGAGATGTCCACTCACAAGCACTCACCTTTCCTTACAACCAACGCAGCTACCTCAGAAAGAAGGGCCATGCGTGTTTGTAAAGCATTGGGACAAGCAGTTCAGGTGGCCCTTCTGTCTCCAGCATGAGCACATTACTACAGAACAGCCTTGGGAGTTCAGGAAAGGGACAAACAGTAAACCTGGGGCAGGAGGAGGCAGAATGTCACCCCACGGATCACAGTCTTACCAGGGAAGCCCAGTAAGGAGTGGCTCTCACCTTGCTAGTAAGAGGCTGGTCCAGGAGAAGAACCCACAGACACTCACAGTGGCCGTGTAAGGGCCAGGAAGGAGACTCCTTGTGGCTGCGCCCTGTCGCTGCCTGACTGGCTGAAGTCTATACACAGACATCAGGATTCCTCAGATACATACACACTGGTTTAGACCAGCAGAATGGCTACCGAGGGTGAGGGATAGAATTTTTTTTTTTATTTTTGCTATAGGGCACATGCACTCGCCAGACAGAGAGAGAGAGACAGAGAGACAGAAAGAGAGAAATCACCACCCAGGGAGGATGGCCACACTGCAGTCCCTTCTCCTCCATTCTCCTCTCCTCTCAGCATCTTGGGCACACACGCACACACGCATGGCGTGAGTTTAAGCCACCGGGTCCGGGACTTGAACCATGGTCGACTACATGGGAGTCCAGCGACATAGCCATTACACTAACTGCTGGTCCCAAGTGATAGAATTTCTGTCTGACATACTCAGGGTGGCCTCTTCTTCTGTTTCTTTGCACAAGAGTGGGAACAAGCTTCACTCACCTTCCTGACCCTTAATATTTAAAAGAAGGTAAAGGCTAGTGGGTAAGGGGACAAGATCCCACATGGCTGAACACAATTCGAAGTTCAGCCCCAGTGGCTTAAAAACACACCAGGATCGGCCAGCAGGTAGTATAGAGGCTAAGACGGCTGGATCCCACATGGCAGACTATGTGGTTCAAGTCCCAGACTCAGTGGCTTGAAAATAACACTGGTTACATGTGCATGTATGCCCAAAATCCTGACCGGAGAATGGAGGAGAAGAGACTGCAGCATGGCCATCCCCCTGGGGAGTGATTTCTCATTTTCTTTCTCTCTCTGTCTCTCTTTAGCAAGAACACACCCTATAGCAAAAACTAAAGAGAACAAAACAAAAGCACACACTGCGTGTGTGTGTATGTGTGCTCTAAATCCCAGTAAGACCAAAGAATGGAGATCAGAGTGTGGCATGACCACACTCCACTGGAGACTGTTCCCTCTGACTCCTGTCTGTCTGTCTCTCTGTCTCCGACAAAGCATATGTGCTTTCTAGTGATTAAAAAAAGGGGGGGGGGACCAGCAGTTAGCGTAATGGCTATGTTGCTGGACTCCCACATGGTCGACCACGGTTCGAGTCCCAGACCCGGTGGCTTAAACTCACACCAGGCGCGTGTGCATGCGTGCCCAAGATCCCGAGAGGAGAACGGAGGAGAAGGGATTGCGGCATGGCCGTCCCCCTTGGGGGGTGATTTCTCACTTTCTATCTCTCTGTCTCTCTCTGTCTGGCAAGCGCACGCACCCTATAGCAAAAACCGCTAAAAAAAAAAGGGGGGGGGGATTTGCCCATTTACTGCCTCCTGTAGGAATTCACTCCTACAAGTAACAAAAGTATTATAGCTCCCATGGTAATTTCTTACTATGATAAAGTACATAGAAATATAACATAGGTAGTGAATGTATCCCTCATGAGTAATGAATCCAGCCAGCAGACATGCACACATACTACATGGACTACTCAGGCCCAGAACAGCAGCCCCATAGCTGAATCATGTCTCTCATATAACCCAGTAATTAATTAGTTCCATCAAAATTTTTGTTTTATGACACTCACTTTTATATGCCAATAGTCAATTTAATGGTATTTTAAATTAGACGAAAGGCCCAAGAGAAGAGGGGAAAGTGCTTGATACCTTATTGAACCGCAAATCTTACAATCTGATTTTTTAATTCCAAAAATGACCTAATAAACTTGGCTTCTAATTAAATCTATCCTAACAACTTCTCTTTTCTGGTTTTCATTTTATTTTATTTTATTTTATTTTTTGCAGTCAGGCAGAGATTTCGACTGAGAATGCCTCATGACTGTATCTACACTCCCAGGGGTACTCATGGGCTATCAGGGTAAAGACCCTTTACTCTCCTCTGGAGCTTGCCCAGCATCTCCAGAAGCACTGAGGGAAACTGAAGCTTAGTGTTGCCGGAGTCTCTAACATCTGCCTGCAATGTATGAAATATGCATGAGTGATACTCTCAGAAATTAAAAACTTCAGGGACAGCAGTAAGCGTAATGGCTATGTCGCTAAACTCCCATGTAGTCAACCACGCTTCAAGTCCCAGACCCGGTGGCTTAAACTCACACCGGGCGCGTGTGCGTGCCCAAGATCCCAAGAGAAGAATGGAGGAGAAGGGATTGTGACATGGCCATCCTCCTGGGGGGTGATTTCTCACTTTCTGTCTCTGTCTGTCTCTGTCTTTCTGGAGAGCACACACATCCTATAGCAAAAACCTCCAAAAAAGAAAAAAATTAAAACCTTCGACTGACTTCCTTGTGTGAAAATTTTACCTTGAGGAAACTACATGTACATGCATTCTTTCATGTTTAGGCCTTTACAATGTTAAAAAGGAGGCAAGCTGTGAGCCAGCAGGTGGTGTGGTGGTTAAGGCGTGGATCCTGCAGGACCAGCTGCACAGTTTGAGTAAGGGAACTGGCGGCTTGACAAACACGACGGGTGCATGTGCATGCATGCCCAAAACCCCAAGAAGAGACTGAATGAGAAGGGATAGTGGCATGGCCATCCACCCCCACCCCCCATGGGGGGATTTTTCACTTTCTCTCTCTGTCTCTCTCCAGAGCGCACACATGCCCTATGGCAAATTTAATAAAAGAAGAAGAAAATTATACTTTATCAAGAAAGTAGTACTTAACAAAAGAGGAAAGAAATCAAACTAGGGGTCAGACAGTGTCACAGGGGTAAACATGACTCTGTGCAACGCTGACCCACAAAGGAGGGTTCTGGGTTTGCATCAGAGACCTCCCTGAACACCCCAGCTGTGCGCGTGCCTGAGATCCCGTGCTGGCTGGGGCTGGAGGTAGACTGTAGCACCAAGAACCTGTTGGGGGTGCTCTTTCTCTCTGATTCGCTCTATCTCCCTTTCTCTATCTCAAGGAAGAAATAAATAAATAAAAATTTTTAAAATTGCATCAACCGTTCTTAGAAACCAACAGGTTACGGCAAAATGGTTCTGCCATACATTCAACTGAATAAGAAAAATCTTTCAATTCTGGCATTTATGAAGGCTTTTGTCTGCTTTTGGTCAACAGAGCAATTAAAACAGTAAATATTGTGGGTGATTTCTTAAAAAGTCTGAGATTTTAAAGAATGTTATTTTTGGCAAAAAAAAAATCTGTTTTCATGAGAGTGCCATAATTACTAAGATGCATGGAATTTTGATAAAATGCACTTCACTAGGCATTTGTGTTCTTCTCCCATACATTAGGAAGCATTCTTTGAACAGCCTGAGTTTTCAAGCCAAATTACAGCCTAAAGATATTGGCTGTTGATACCAGCAGTTAGAAGGAAGACAGAACAAAGACTTACCATTTGCTGTATTCTTCTTAAAGTTATCCAGGAACTCCTCCAGGAGCTGAGACTGGTTAGGAGGGGGCAGTAGACTCTTCTGGTCCCTGGAGAACAGGTCACTGTCTGACCAGGAAGTAGATAGGGTTGCTTTTGTGGACGGAGACCGGGCAATCAGAGTGAGGTCAACGCTCTTCTCTGAAAACAGGGCCTCCATTTGCTTGAGGTCAAGATCAGAAACAGCTTCCCCATTTAAGGTCATGATTTCATTGCCCTTTCTCAGCCCTGAGAACAAGGAGGGAGAAGAAGGAAGGAAACAAAAAAGAGAGAGCTAACTGGGTGAAATAGTTTAAGATGTAAGAAGGCTGTGGACCCAAACCAGGTACTCTTAGGGACAGTTTTGTTTGTTGCTTTCTTCAAAAAAAGTACCAAATGCATAATATTTAGAAAATACCAAAAACAAAAAATAAATAAATAAAATGTAAAAATCAGCTTTCTCAAAGCTAGTATTAGAAGGAATAGCTTAAAAGGAAACTAATTTGGGGGCCTCTCATGTATCGTTCTTCTACTATTCTGATGTTAAATACCCTGAAAAATAACATCATTTTATCTGTGTTTCTCTCTCACACTTTCTCCCTCCCCTCCCTGCACATATTATGTATGTTCTGTGTATATGCACCCTCTCTCACTTTAAAAACACACCCTCTCTCACTTTAAACACACACACACACATATACCAAAATGTTCTTTCCACATACACACAGAGGCTTCAAAAAGCTCACAGAAATGCCCTTGTATACATATATGCATTTTCAATGAAATTCTTAAGCTTACTTTCTTTCACAGTTTCCTAGGAAAAAGCGTTTCCTGACAAATCTTTAAGAAACCATTGCTCCCACATAACATTGCCCAGTTTTGGGTTAACAGAGAACAGGGAAACCGCGTGCACACCCACCTTCCCCATAGGCCAAGCCATCAGGGAGCACGTCGCTTACAAATATTCGGCTGAGACGCTGGCGTTCATCCACCTGCGCCGTGACAGCAAAGCCTAGGAATGAACAGGAGCTAGTCTGAATCCAACACACGTGTGAATATCTCCACCCCCAACCCAGGCAGCAGTGGTTCCTGAGCACCTCTTCTCTTAAGCCTGGCTATGTTGAGAAAGTCTAAACTACAGCTACTTGCACAGTACAAATATTTAGCAGAAAAAGAGGAACACGTTAGACGGAAAGGTTTGAGAAATCTGAGTGCACAATCATCAAAAGTGAGGCCACACACCCATGTTCATGTTCACAGCAGTGCTGTTCCCAATGGCCTAAGGATAGAAAACCCAACTATCCTTCAGTGGGTAAGCAGACAAGCAAAATCCATATACCACAGAATATAACTCAGCCTTAAATGGGAAAGATATTCTGGCACATGGATGACATGGGTGAACCTTGAAGGCATGATGCCGAGTGAAAGAAGTCGGTCACAGGACAAATGTTATATGATTCCAACTTAGATGAGGTACCTAGAACAGTCGAATTCATAGGGACAGAAAGCTGAATGGTAGTTGCCAGGGACCAAGGGCAGCAGACTAAGGGGAGTTCATGTTTAATGGGTACAGAGTTTCAGTTTTGCCGATGAAGAGAGTCCTGGAGGTAAATGGTAGTGATGGTAGCAGACATGAAAATACGTAATACTTTAGAACTGTACACTTGAACATGGTAACAATGATAAGCTTTAAGTGTATTTTACCACGATTAAAACATTTTTACATTGGGACCAGCAGTTAGCATAATGACTATGTTGCTGAACTCCCATGTGGCTGACCACGGTTTGAGTCCCGGATCCGATGGCGTCAACTCACGTTGGGTGCATGTCCATGTGTGCCCAAGATCCCAAGAGGAGAAAGGAGGAGAAGGGATTGCGGCATGGCCATTCCCCCTGGGGGGTGATTTCTCACTTTCTGTCTCTCTGTCTCTCTCTGTCATTCTGGCGAGCACACGCACCCTATAGCAAAAATCTCTCCAGGACCAGCAGTTAGCGTAATGGTTATATCACTGGATTCCCATATAGTCAACCATGGTTCAAGTCCCAGACCTGGTGGCTTAAAATTCACACTGGGCGCGTGTGCGTGTGTGCCCAAGATCCTGAGAGAAGAATGAAGGAGAAGGGATTGCAGCGTGCCATTAGCCCCCCACCCTCCCCCGGGGGGGGTGATTTCTTGCTTTCTGTCTCTCTGTCTCTCTGTCCTTCTGGCGAACGTAAGTGCCTTATAACAAAAAACTCTAAAAAAATTTTTTTTTACGTTGAACCAAAAGATACTTTCATTGAGATAAGAGTCCATTCAATACAATAAATATTCTTTGAGAAACAATTATCTATGAGGTAAGGCACTTTAAAAGGTTAAAAAGAAAAAGCTCAGATGGATACAGTATTTGCCCCAGATATGACTGTATGCAGGACACAGTGAGATGTCTCCTCCCTTAAGCACATCTCCTGACTCAGAGAAGGCCTTCCTCTCCGATGCCACAGCTGGGAGCACATGTTTCCTCAGATCTGTCCCACAGTACTGGGAGTTCTCTGAGGACAGGTGGAGTCATGTCTACTCCCATCTCCTCTGTGCCTCAGGCAGTGCCTAGCAGACGGTGGTCCCCAGAAAGTATCTTTGCTAATACGGTCCTCTGAATCTATGGGTGTCACATCTGCAGATTCAACCAACCATGGATTGATTTAAGAAAGAAGGAAAAAATAAAATAAAAAAGGGACCAGCAGGTGGCATGGAGGTTAGGAGCAGTGGAGTCCCACAGGCTGACCATACCCAGTGGCTTGCTTTCTTATTTTCTTACTTTCTCTCTGGTGAAAAACATGCCTATAGCACATTAAATAATAATAATAATAATAAATAAAATTTAATGAATTTTTTTAAAATATCTCTTTTAAAAAGAAGCAATAACAGAGACCAGAAGATGGTGTGGTGGTTGAGGTGTTAGACACTCCCACCTTGCCAACCACAGTTCAAGTCCTGGACCTGGCAGCTTGTTTTCTCACTTTCCCTCTTTCTCATCCTGTGTCTCTCTCTGGTCAAACTAAAAATAAATGAATGAATAAATAAAATTAAATAAATAATTTTTAAAAACTAGAAGTTCTTTTTTTTTTTAAAGAGGTTTTGGCTATAGGGCGCGTGCACTCACCAGACAGCCAGAGAGAAACAGAGAGACAGAAAGCGAGAAATCACCCCCCAAAGGCAACACTGCAATCCCTTCTCCTCCATTCTCCTCTTGGGATCTTGGGCACACATGCACATGCGCCCGGCATGAGTTTTAAGCCACCGGGTCCAGGACGCAAACCGCGGTCGACTATGTGGGAGTCCAGCGACATAGCCATTACACTAACTGCTGGTCCCTAAAAAAACGAGTTCTTTATAATTAAAAAAAGAAGCAATAACATCAAAATACAATGACAAAAACAAAATTTAGAAACACAGAATAATGTCTGTTTACTAGTACTTGCATTGTATTAGGTGTTACGAGTGAGCGAGAGATGAGTTCACGTGTGTGTGAGGATGTGCACAAGTCACACACCGAAACTACATCATTTTACGTAACAGACGTGTGCATCCTTGGATTTTGGTACCTGGGTGGGACAGGGGCTCTGGAACCAATCCCTCACAAGAGATACCAAAGGACAACTACATCTTCTTTCAGTCATTCGAATGCAAAGAAGACACATAAATGCCAACAAGGAAAGCATAGTGCAGGCCAAGAGAAGCACACAGAAGGAGCTAAGAGGGCTTCAAAGGAAAACCCAACACAATATCTGACTTAAATCACGTAAATTAAGAAATAAATCATAAAAGCAAAATTCTGATATATGACAAGCTTTATCATATTATCAACCTGAGTCACTTTAAGAAACATAATTATGTTGAATGTACATATTTAATGAGATAAAAAATAGGGCCAGAAGGTGGGATGGTGGTTAGAGCTCTGGGCTCCCATGTAACCTACTGCAGTTTGAGTCCCGGATCTGCTGGCTTGCTTTCTCATTTTCTCTCTCTCTCTGGTGAGTGCATGTGAATTAAATAATAGTAATAATAATAAATAAAATTAAATAATTTTTAAGAAAAAGAAGATTGAATAGGGATATTCAATTTTATCACTGAGTGTCTATGGTAAAATGATCCAATCACTGTGTTCCTATGGTAAAAGACAGAAATTCTCTTTAAGACAGGAGCAGTTTCTCAGGAGCTTACAGTCCATTTTAAGTACAGAACTATAGAAATGCAAGAATTAAATGCTATGGAGAGATTTAATTAGTAAACTCAGAAGAGTTGAAATTGAATCAGATAAGCCTTCTTCAAGAACCTTAGCCTTTTAGTAAATTCTTGAAGGGCAGGCAGGATTTATAGCATCAGAGAGGAGAATGAGGGGAACAGAGAGGTGAAGGGTAGCACTCCAAGGGGGTGAGAGGAAGCTTGGAGTGAAGACACTAGAGAGGGAAATGTGATGTGAATGAGTGAGCCCGCTCAGAGCAGCCCCTGGACGCGGTAACCTCACTGTCAGTGTGATTATTCTTATCACCATCATTCAAATTCCTCATCGATCTTTATATGCACTCCTTTTAAGTCCTTCAGCCTTTTTCCTAATATTGATACATGCCTTTTTAGCCTGCTAATACACACAAATAGAAATGAAGGAAGGAAAAGGAAGTTCAGAAACTATTGTCATATATTCTGAAAGTGTGAACATTAAAAAATAAAAAATAGATCTGGGACCAGTAGATGGTATAGTGGTTATGTCGCTGGTCTCCCACATAGCCAACAGAGGTTCGAGTCCCCAACCCAGTGGCTTGAAAATCATGCCAGGCACGTATGTATGCATGCCCAAGATCCCAGAAGAAGAATGAAGGAGAAGGGATCATGGTGTGGCCATTATCCTGGGAGGTGATTTCTCACTTTCCCTCTCGCTGTCTCTGTCCCTCTCTCTTACAGGCAAGCACATGTGCTCTATGGCAAAAAACTCTTAAAAAAAAAGAAAATCTTAGGTCCAAAGATACTGGCACATGCCAGGCAAGGGTGAACAGCCCAATTTCCCGACAGGGTGTCCCTTCTGCTTACCGAAGTCGGACACACTCCCAGTCTTCGTGAGCTGCACGTCGTAAACATTCAGTGGGAAGACTTCTATTTCATCATAAACCTACAAACAAAATCAGAGGATCTGATGTTACAACAGCTTGGAAAATTATGTTGACACGTTTTTCCACAGGAAAACCATTAATAAGATATCTATACATGGAGACTGTCTGCATACTAGGTGCCAAATTCAAACAGGATTACCCCTCAAATTACATTCTTCAAGATGAAAGAGCCAGAGACAGGGCTCCACTCTCCCTTCCTGAGTGAATGTCCACTTGCCTGTTCTTGCATGTATTCATGAGGTGCAGGAACACAGGACTCGATGCTGTCATCTACCAGCTTTCGAAGCTGTAGGCCATAGTGACTGGGTTCCAGCTGCCTCATCTATAGAGAAAGAGGCAATTATTCATATTTTAAATTTCTTTCTAAATCCATAACTCATTAAAAACCAAACATAAGTCTCTACAAGAACACAATATATAATTTGCTGAATTTAAACCTATGTAAGAGCCCAAATTTAAATACACAAAAAAGAAACAAAAGAACAAATAATTATTTGAAGAAAGTTTTCTCTAAATGATATTGCTTCTTACTGAAAGCAAGAAACATGGTTGTTTTTTTTTTGGGGGGGGGAGCGGGGGAGAGGTTTTTGTTACAGGGTGCGTGTGCTCACCAGAAAGACAGAGAGACAGAAAGTAAGAAATCACCCCACAGGGGGGATGGTCACGCCACAATCCCTTCTTCTCCATTCTCCTCTCGGGATCTTGGGCACGCACGCACATGTGCCCCGCACGAGTTTAAGCCACCAGGTCAGGGAATCAAACTGCAATCAACTATATGGGAGTCCAGTGACATAGCCATTGTGTCAACTGCTGGTCCCAATACTTTTTTATTTCCAAGAGACAGGGTCAGGGACCACCTGCTGGTCCCTGAGGACTAGGTGCTAGACTCCCACGTGGTTGACCACAGTTCAGGTCCCAGATCTGGCAGCTTGAAAATCATGCTGGGCACATGTGCATGTGTGTATGTCCAAAATCTTGAGAGGAGAATGGAGCAGAAGGGTTTATGGTGTGGCCGTTTCCACCTGGAGGATGGTTTCTCACTTTCCCTTTTTTTTCTCTCTCTCTGGCACGCACATATGCTCCATGGTAAAATAATAATAATAACGACAACAACAACAATAACAGGGTCTCACTATATTGCTCAAACTGGTTTTGAACTCATGATCCTCGTGCCTCGGCCTCTCAAGTAACTGAGGTTATAAGCACTCACCACCACTTTCTAGTACATTAGAAATTAGTCAACTGATATCACTGACACATTCCAGCATTGCTGGTTTTCTGAATTTAAAAAAAAAAAAAACATTATATACTGGAGCAACAAAAATTAAGTTTATAAGGTAGATATATAAATATAGTATCCTAAAGCTTCAAATCAGAATGACAAAGGAGCACTAAAATTAAATTTTACCCCCATCTATTAAGTGTAGGTGCTTAAGAGTTGGCAAACTATACATGCCCTTTCCACTATTTCACACATTTGATTGTATTTTCTCTGGAAACTTAAAAATATTTAAGCTCTACTCTGCCACCTGGTGGTTTAAAAATTTCTGATCTGACATTGCTGAATACATTTTCTCTCAGCAGACTCTCTTTAAGAGTTATCATATTTCTGTTTTAAATTGAAAATAAAACCTAGTTTGAATAATGAATTAAAGGAACCAGCAGTTAGCATAATGGCTATGTTGCTGGACTCCCATGTAGTTGACCGCAGTTCAAGTCCTGGACCCCGCAGCTTAAACCCACTCCAGGTGCCTGTGTGTGTGTGTCCAAGATCCCAAGAGGAGAAAGGAGGAGAAGGGATTGCAGCATGGCCATCCCCCCTGGGGGGTGATTTCTCGCTTTCTGTCTCTCTGTCTCTGTCTGGCGAGCGCACACACCCTATAGCAAAAACCTCTCAAAAAAAAAAAGAATTAAAGATCATTTCATATCAATTTCCATGAAGCAACCATGAATGGTATCAAGTTAGTTCTTTAATCCTGAGAAACCTGGTACAAAATTACTTAGAATTGATCAAAGTACATCAATGTTTATGCCATTTTCTTACAGAGCACCATTTCTAAGTAACAGACATCATAATTATTCTAAATATAGAAGGTACTGGGTCATCAGAAAAGTCATGACATATTTTTCTGTTTTCCTATGTAAAAATGACCCAAAATGTACAGAATTTTAGCAGAATAGCTAAAGTTCTTTATGAAGGAATGAGATCATGACCAAACAACTCACTCTCCTAAATGGACTGAGGAACAGGATGCAAATTAATAAATATGCTAATGAACATTGGTTAATAAATATGCTAATTTGTTCCTGAGTGTAGAAAGGAAATTCTCAAGCACCACACCAGTTGAGGAGGCGTAGGAGTTCAGTACTAATTATTATTTCTATTCAGAAGTACATTTCTGCAGCAAAATGTGTTACCTTGCATGCCAACGTCAAAATATCTTCCACTCTGTGTTCTGGCTTAATCACAACAGTAACTCCTTGGTTATCCTGAAAGTGAACGTAAGTCTGGACTTCCCACGTGTTGTCTCGGGAAACACCATCCACTGATGAACCATATATCGGCAGAAGTTCATCAACCTGTTTTCAGATGCCCAAGAGAAAAATACAGACAGATCTGATAAGCAAATGAAGGGGACTGCTGAAAAAGTGTTTTTCTTTATGGAATATTTATAGTACGGTGTTTCACACTCCTCACATCACTGGCTTCTTGAGCCTCTAGGGCAGACCCGCCAAGTGTTCTCCTCACTCACTTCAAGCAGACAAGATGGAGGCCCAAGAAGGCCAAGTAGCAGCCAGCTGCCTCCTCGCCCTATGTGCTACCTGCTATACCCGTGGTCCCCAACTGTTCTGGCACCAGGGACCAGTTCTCTGGAAGACAGTTTTTCCATGGACAGGGCTAAGGGGGTTATAAGAGCCTCACATGCGCAGTTCACAAGAGGGTTCGCGCCTATGAGAAGGGAATGCGCTGCTGATCTGATGGGAGGAGTTTAGGCGGTGATGTCAGAGACGGGGAATGGCTGCAAATACAGAGGAAGCGTTGCTCACTCGCCTGCTGCTCACTTCCTGCTCTGCAGCCTGGTTCCTAACAGGGACTGCAGGGTTCATTGCCCAGGGGTTGGGAATGCCTGCACCTCACCATTCACCACTCAGACATGTGTAAACGCCGCGGTCCAGGTAAGGGCTGCTGAGTGCCCAGGCTGCCTGCTCCAGAAGTGCAGACAAAGAGCCACTGTGACATCTGCCCTGAAGCCACAGTCCCTTTCCAACTTCCCAGTGAATTTCAGACACACATCTGTTTAGGACCATTGGTATCCACCTGCATCCTAACCCTGAACTGAACTTATAATCCAAGTATGATTCTCATCACTTTTATTTTTACTTGTTTTTTAAAAATTAACCCCTAGACTAGAGAAATAATTTCTTTCTTCGGCTATTACACATAAAGATATTTCATTAGAAAAACCAGCCCAGGGACCAGTAGTTGGTGTAATGGCTATGTCGCTGGACTCCCATGTAGTTGACCACGGTTCGAGTCTTGGTCCTGCTTAAACTCACGCGCCCGGCGTGCGTTCCCAAGATCCCAAGAGGAGAATGGAGGAGAAGGGATTGTGGCATGGCCATCCTCCTCTGGGGGGTGATTTCTTTCTGTCTGTCTCTCTGTCTCTCTCTGTGTTTCTGGCGAGCGCACAGACCCTATAGCAAAGATCTCTCCAAAAAAAAAAAAGAAAGAAAAATCCTTTCCCAAAGAAATATACCTTCCTAAAAGCCATCATCACAGCAATTCACTGAAAGAAAATGTATTCAGCAATGTCAGATCAGAAATGTACTTCTGTGATGTATTGCAAAAATAGTTAACATTTCTTAACCGATTCAGAGATGCTTTTCTCTGGCTAGAGTCTCACATTAGCATGGTTATAGAGAGGACCTGAAACGAAAAGTCACAGACTTTACCACTTATCCAGCAGCAATGGCCTAGGACAAAATCTGTACAGTGCTAAACCTCGGCTCCTACCCTGTAAAAGGGAACACTAGTAATATAATCATTTACATTCACCAAATAACAACACAAGATTCTGTGAGAAAAGAAGGACATTTTCTTGTGAAAATACCCCATACACAAGAAAATGTCACACACGGATTTGAAACCATCACATTACTGTAGACCACTCATCAAACCTTAAAGATATCAGTGACATGAAGTGATTTTACGTTGAATTTCATGTGCTTTTTTTAAACATAGAAGATCATTTTATAGGGGATGTTAAACCAGAAGAGATATAATAAAGAATTTGAAAAGAGCAGGTTTGGGCAAAGCAAAGGAAGAATCCATCTTTATCTGTCATCTTTTTGAAAATGTGGAGTGACACTTCTGGATCTGTCATAGATCTGTCACTTCAGCACATGTTCCTGGAAGGATGAGAGCAGGCAGAAGGAATATCCCTGGGTGTGCCAATACAAAAGAGCAAGAGTGACAGAGGAGCAGATGCCTAGATCCCCCCCACTGAGAGCCAGCCTGGATGCTCCCCTCCCCTGAGGTCCCGTCTCCCAAGGATCCTCCTCTGGTTCATTATCCCAGGTCCTTTTCCTCTGGGCAGTGATTCCAACCAGGTGCCTGGGCAACAAGCAGGTGCTGCCTTAAAGGTGCAGGCTCTACCTATCCAAGTACGCTGGTTCAGCATGAAACCAAATCCCCAGCAGAGGTCGCTGTGGAGTAAGAAACCGCACAAGGAGCGTCCAAAGGAAGTCAATGGTGCCGGTTACCGGGTGGAGCCGCTCTACGCTGAGCTTTTGGAGAACAGGAAAAATGAAAGTGAAGATGGACAGATGCGGGAAGGATGTGAGAAATAAATGCACAACTGTGTCTCAGCCACTCTTTTTTTCCCACCCATACTGTCCATCACAGAGACTAGTACTGGGGCCAAAGGAAATAAACTCTCAACAGCTTGTCAGTGCACTCGCCTTCACATCTAGCCCTCATGTAGGCACTGCCATAACCCCACATTCCACACATGAGAAACAGAAGGCGCAGAACGTTCTAGAAACATGCCCAAGTTCACATCATCAGTGACCATGATGCTGTGGGGGTTGGAACCCTGGCCATCAGGTCTGTGTCCCAACACAGTGTACAGACAGGCCAGCCTGGCCAAGAACTCCCCACTGGTGGGAGGGACCTTAGTTTCCAACTCTTTTCCGTTATTCTACTCCACACACCATATTCTGGTCGAGCGAAAGGACTCACCTGGCATTCCCCAAAAAGGAGTGACACTCCCCTGCCTCCGGATCCCATTTATTTGAATGTATGGGTTTTGGGGTTAAAGCTTATTTACTTAACTCATTAGAGAGTACGAGAGCTAGAGAGACTGGCACTCCACAGTCTTGTCGCAGCGTCAGCCCTTCCCCTCAGACCTTCAGTCGTCAGACTCTTGGACACATGCATGCCCAGTGGCGTCCAGCTCATCCAGGCCTGGACTCTGGGCCCAGTTGGCTGCAGGGTGCTTCCAGCACTACAGCTCAGGGTGTTGCCCTGAACCACAGGCTGGGCCTCCTTTCAGTGTCTGCTGCTTTACCCTCCCCTTGGTCAGTGCTAGAACCGTACAAATCCTCAAGCCTTATTTCAAATGCTGCCCCTTCTCTTAGGAAGTCTCTCCTGTTCCTGCATTCTATGTGCTCAGTCCCACTCACCTGGATGAGTGTACTCCCCTATGCCCCTGCTTCAGCACTCAGCAATGCCCAGCTCATGGCATTGTCAGTTTTAGCCTCCCCGAGCCCAAGTGACAGGGTGAGTGACAGCACAGGCTTCGCCTTCCGCTTTCTAAGTCTCCCTCAGCATTTCGGCCTATGTGTGCTGGAGCCAGAGCACACCCAACTCTTGGGAGCAGAGCTGGCTGCATCTGGAGTCATGCACAAGCATGAAAGCAAAAACGGGCCCTTTTCTGCATCAACTCCTTAACACGCCCTAGAGAGACTGGCCCTGCAGAGGGCCAGTTTCAAGAAGAGAAATTGACACACTTTTTTGAAGAGTTATTTTATTCAAGTTTATTTATCATTATTATTTTTTAACTTGACCAAAGACAGAGAGAGAGAGAGAGAAAGAAAGTGAGAAGGCAAGCCACTAGGTCTTGGACTTGAACCATGGTCAGCCATGTGAGAATCCAGTGCTCTTAGTCACCATGCCACCTGACAGCCCCCAAATTAACAAATTTTTAAAGAGGAACAAGTCCTGGACAAGAGAGAAATATTCAGGAAAATGGAGAAATGGAAGGAAGGACACAAGAAATATTTCTGTTATATTTGATTAAATAAGTATTATGCTACAACTGCTCTGAGCAACCATATCCCAAGTCTACACTACTGATCTAAGAGGTAGTCAAAAAGAAAAGACAAAATATTTATCAAAGCGGAGGCCATCAAAGATTCATGCTCTCTCCAGAGGCCCCTCATTGAAGTGTAGATGTAATTTGTGTAAGACATGCACACACACATAGCCACACATCCCACCAACATATCCAATTCAGCAGAGGTAAAACCTGGTTATTCCATGCAAGCATCAAGAATGTGGGATTGAGTGATTAATTAGAGCAAGAAAAGGGAAAGACTATTTGGTGCTCACAGACCTCCTAGGTTGCTGTAAGCTCTGCCCATCTGGAGACAAGTCTGGATTGATTCCCTCAAGAAGGGTCAATGCTTTCCAAGCTGAAAATACACATGCTTTAGTTTAAAAAAACTAGATAAAATAGTCTCTTACATTCTTTTCATAAAGGAACAGAGAAGCTTGAAAATAAGTACTGGCCATCTGGAAAGCTCCTCCCAGCTTACCCTTTCCAAGGGTTCCACATGAAGCTAATTTTTTTTTAAGAGAGATTTTTGCTATAGGGAGCATGCACTCACTGAAGTGACAGAGAGAGACAGAGAGACAAGAAACAAGAAATCATCCACTCCCCCCCCCACCCTGAGAATGGCCACGTTGCAATCCCTTCTCCTCCATTCTCCTCTCAGGATCTTAGGCATGCACGCACACATACCAGGCATAATATTTAAGCCACTGCATCCGGGACTCGAACCACAGTGAACTACATGGGAGTTCAGCAACATAACCATTACGTCATCTGCTGGCCCCAAAGCTAATCTTTTTAACCATTGCTCATAACTCCTCACTGCCTGCCTCTGTCAAGAACGCTGCAAGCCCTTCCCATCTCCTACTATGCTTCCCACCTCTATTTAAAAAAAATAATAAATCACTCCCTACTAGCCTGTTCACGTTGCCAGAGTCCGAAAAATATGCGGAGGGGGGGGGGGGGGAAGATGGAAGCAGTCAAAATATGTTACTAAAAAACAATCTGGGTCCAATCTCAGCCTTAGTAGGGCTGGTTAGTAAATGTTTCTGTCACCTCATGTCTTCCTCTTTGAAAGGGGTTAAAACACCAGCCTCCCAGGGAGGCCAGGAGATGGCTGTGGGGAGGTGGCATTTGAAAGAAAGACACTGCCAAGCCTTTTTCAAATTCAGCCTAGATTGTGGGGCATCACCACTGTGATTCAGTGACGGCCACTCAGCAGAACTATATGAAAATAATCCCTAGTTTCCAAACACTACGGACCAGGGCAGCTGCTGATACACAGATCACCTTGCAGTCCAGCTCCTTGCAGGCCGCCCCTGAATGGAACATCACTGCAATACAGCCAAAGTCACCACAGATGAAGTAGTCAATGTTTGCAAATCACTATAGCTCTCCAGGAAGGGGGACTGCTACAGAAGCATTTACCATTATTATTATTATTATTATTATTACTATTTGAATGGACCTGCAGCCATGTGTCAAATTACTGATGCTCAATACACTGCGAGTAGAGAGACTGCAACTCCGGGTGTTCTCACAGCAGATGCTTTTGGATCAAATGGCTCGTAATTACTACTTGGATCACTGAGGGGAAGTGAGTAGCAAAATCTCAATCTGGCTGTCACAAATGAGCCCACACCACCACAGTTGCCAATAAAAGGAGAGTCTATTAGCAAGGGAGATGAGGAGACAAGACAAAAGGAGCTGCATGCTCTAGGGTTTCTTAACAACGCTAAAATGTCATAGAGGAGAAAGTGTTCATTTCCTTCTTGGGCTGATGCCCACACATCACTGATGTGAAAGGAGAACAAAGACTGAGCTAACTAACTGCATGTCTGTGTGCGTGCATGTGCATATGTATATGTACATTTGTAATGTTGGTTCTGTACCAATATACTATCTAAACAGACTACCATGGTATGGGCAAGAAGGAATGGTTTCATTCATATTTTCCATTTAAGAAACCAACATTAAGGTTTTTTTGGTTTTTCGGGTTTTTTTTTCAGTCTAGAGCTAATGACTAATGTGACAATACTTCATTCAGCCACTGCCACAGACAGTTGGGACAGCTCAATCCAATTTTCCAGGAGAGACGGCCAGAGCCCAGAGGCTGCCTTGATTTCTACAATGGAGCTTCTGGGGTAGCTGCCATCCTGAGCCTTGGTGGGGGATTTGTTGTCACAATCTCCATGACAAACACCTCCCTTCAAATGTTCAAATGTTGTAGGAGCCTCATTATTACTCATCAAGGGGGAGCTATGAAAAGCTTTCATTCTGGGCTGCCAAAGTGTCCTTTTAAAAAATGCTCAAATAAGGATGGCTTTTGTCCAACCTTAACAGATTTCAAATTAGGGTGAGTCACGGCTGGACTGTTACATGATGCACCAATTACAGTGGAATATTTAAAACTGGGCACGGCCCCTCCCATACAACGGCCTTTCTGTGTCGCACAGACGGACATGATGTTCTTACTGTATAAAAATAGAAGGTTTGTGCAGGTTATAAATGTTCTTCAAGAATGATTAGCAAAAAACTAATGATATGGAACATTAATTATTCAGCCAGTACAGGCAGAATTTTGACTTCCAGAGATGTGAAAATCCAAATTATATCCTCAATTCTATCTGCAATTTGATTTGAACCTCATTATCCAGGTACCATTGCACAGAAATGACAGATGTGCCATTGAGATGGTCCTATAAGTGAAAGGAGTATCTTCAGGGTCCTGATATCAGAAACAATGCTTAACTGAAATAAATAAGAATACCTATTTAGATAGACAGGTTTTTAAATATACGTGCAGTACAGATTGAGCATTCATGATCTAAAATGCTTGGGACCAAAAGTGGTTTTTTAGTTTTTGTTTTGTTTTTTAAGGGTTCTTATCATAGGATGCATGCGCTTCCCAGAGAAAGACAGACAGACAGTGAGAGGAGCAGTGAGAAACCATCCCCCTGGGGGTTGGCCACACTGTAATCCCTTCTTCTCCATCCTCTTCCTGGGATTTTGGGCATGCACACACATGTACCCAGCCCAGTGTGTTTCAAGCCACTAGATCCTGGACTCTAACCACAGTCAGCCATGTGGGAGACCATCGCCTTAACCACCACCACATCACTTGCTGGCCCCCAAGTACTTTAGATTTCAGGGATTTTTTTTTCCAGATTTGGGAAAAAAAAAAATATATATATATATATATATATATACACACACACACACATATATCAAATTACACACACACACACACATATATGTATGTATGTATAAAATGAGTTATCTTGGAGATGGGACCCAAGTCTAAACATAAAATTCATTTGTGTTTCATATACATCTTATACACTTGGCCTGAAGGTAATTTTAGACAGTGCATGTGCATGGCAGTATTTTGACTATAATCCAGCACATGAGGTCACTGTGGAATTTTTCATTTAAGGCAACATGTCAGCACTTGAAGAATTTTGGATTTTGGAGCACTTCAGATTTTAGGTTTTTTAATTAAGAATGCTCAACCTGTGATACTTTCCTTTATAGCACTGATGCAACTTGTCAATTAAATCATAAGACAAGAGCTTGGTAATCTGAGCCCAAATTAAATAAGCACTAAATTTAATTCTAGCATCAATGGCTATTTTAGCAAAATTTATTTTCAGAGACCAGCATAAATTCTATTCATAGAAAGTGCTATGATGACATAATTTCTTCACTTCCAAGGTCAAAAATTAAAATTGTTACAAAATTCTAGAGAAATACAGCTCTAAAATTATGGGCTTTAATGCAGATTAATCAAATGTTCTCAACCATTAAAGGATTCTGTCTAATATAGATAATTAATCAGCAAATGTATTAAGTGTTGAAAACATACATATAATGACAGGATATATACAGGTCTTCAAATATCCATGGAAAATGTATATTAAAACAATGCTTGAATTTCAAACTTTTTGCACTAAAATAAGCTCAGAAAGTTCCATTTTCCACAAAGTTTTTGAAGTCTCCTCATATATAAACTAAACAAACCAAGGTTCCTGATTACAACGTGCATGGAAACCACAGCATGCACACTTGCTAGGAGGGCTAGCAGTAAAGAGATGATATGTGGCAAGAACCAGGCAGATAGCAGGGATTCAAGAAATGCAACAAAAATCAAGTAAGTCCCCTCAGAGCACTGCGATATGATCTGGACTTGAAATAGGCTCTATCATGTCTATCAAAATAAAGAGGCAGGAAGTTATTATGAAAAGCCTGCCATTGTGATGGTACAACTGATTTATAAGAAGAAAGGTTTGGATCTGACCCCTTGAGGCTGGTCAAATCTAGCAAAAGGGGAGCATGAGACAGGAGCAGCACCAGAGACACAGCTCCCTGGAGCAGGTGCTCCACCCACTAGGCTGCCCTTTGGCAGCCCTTAACCCTGGGGATAAAAGGTAAAGGGGAACAGGGTTTCAAGCTAACCCAGTCTCTTATGGGATCTAAGCTCATCTCTCAGGAAGCAAGACACCTTGGCAGAGCTGCCACCCAGGGCCTGTTTTGACAACACTGACAGGGCACTGAGCACTTGGGGCCACCTACAAAAGAGGAAGAATATGTACCTGTCTATGTTGCATACTTTAGAATCACTAGAAAGTTCCTCACTCAGTTTCCCCAGAAGCTGGGGCAGTGTCTAAAACAAACACTCTAACACTCCTCCGTACTTTCAAACTAAATTCCCAATCCACTGATTATCCTCACTCGTATATATATATATATTTTTTAAGAATTATTTTGTTTTAACTTTATTTATTATTATTATTATTATTTTCCAGTTTGATCAGAGAGAGAGAGAGAGAGAGGAAGTGAGAAAGCAAGCCACCAGGTCCAAGACTTGAACCGTGGTCGGCCATGTGGGAGTCCAGTTCCTTTAACCACCATGCCACTTGCTAGCCCCCCTCACTCGTATATTAAACACTGCCTGAGCTACCAAGGCATACTGTTTGTCCCAGCTTATTAAACTAATTTTTACCATCTCCACAAATAGCTTAAAGGTATGTTGGAAATAAAACTGAAGGTAAGATGATTTGGTGAAGCAGTTAGAACAATAGATCAATGATGCGAAACATGACTCAAAGAGAAGGAGCGGGTTTGAAAAGGGCACAGGGAGGGGCCTGAACAAATCCCAACAATCTTCACCCTACCCCAGGGTTTCACCCAGAAGTAGATCTAAGCATTCGTCCTGTTGGAAGTGATTCTGGAGATGAGGAGACACGACTCAGCTCCACTTGAGGGCACTTGGAGACACAGGGTTGCAGCCACACAGCCCAGACTGTACTGTCCACATGAGCATCCCTGACAAACCGCAGTGAAAATGTGATTTTGGATTCAGTAAACTCTCAAGGGCAAGGACTGCTGAGGAATAGGGAAATAAAAATTAAAGATCCTGTTATAACTTTAGTTTTATCACTAATTTTACGATGAAATTATGAATTTAGATACCTCCAAAAATATTTGGCATTCAGAACATCTCTCAGTTACCTACTAGGAACCACTTTAATTCTACTTTTTTTTTTTGGAGAGGTTTTTGCTATAGGAAGCATGCGCTCACCAGACAGACAGAGAGAGACAGAGAGACAGAAAGCGAGAAATCACCCCCCAGGGGGGATGGCCACACTGCAATCCTTCTCCTCCATTCTCTTCTTGGGATCTTAGCCGGGCACGCACGCACATGCGCCCGGCGTGAGTTTAAGCCACCGGGTCCGGGACTCGAACCGCGGTCGACTACGTGGGACTCTAGCGACATAGCCATTATGCTAACTGCTGGTTCCAATTCTACATTTATTTTGAACAGACTCACGTAAAGAGTCTGAGCCAAGCATTCCCCAATTAACTTAGTATTTGTGTCATCATTAAGGTAAAACAAGATGGCTGTCATCTACAGCCACGTTTACCTCACTGGAGTGACTAGAGCTTTGAGGTAGGTGAGTTCCAGAAAATCCATGGTTGCCGCTTGAATCAAATATCTGACAGACAAAGGAGGGGAAAAAAAAATTAATGAAATGGCTCTATAATGTTCATTTGGCAGGCACCATTTTTAATACTAAAATTAAAGCTCTGTAACATAAAATCTTCACATCATGATCTGTACTATCTACTGTTCTACATTTAAAGTGATAACTTTGAAGAGTTGATTTTTTTTCTTCCCATATAGATACATAATTTATCTTTTCTCTGATGGTCTTAATTATTCAAGTCATCCTTATTATTTTTTTTTTTTTTTAGGTTTTTACCATCATAGCAGACATTCACTTGCCAGAGAGAGACAGAGAGAAAGTGAGAAGTCAGTCCCCAGGAAGGACAACCATGCCACAGTCCCTTCTCCTCCATTTTCCTCTCAGGATTTTTGGGCCTGTGTTCACACTTGCCCGGCATGATTTTCAAGCTGCTGAGTTTGAGACTTGAACTGCAATCAGCCACGTGGGAGTCCAGTGCCTCAATCATCATACCAACTGCTGGGCCCTCTTGATGTTACTTTTAACCAAGAAGTACACATTTCAGAGATGTAGAACATAGCTCAAAATTGAATTGACAAATGAAGCTTTGAACTATATTTTTTTCAACATGCACAGAATAAATCCTTGAAAGAAAACATCTACATTTTAAACACAGTTATATTTAGTTGGAGGGACTAAGAATAAATTCTTTTACCAATTTTGTCTTCTAAGTTTTATAGTAGAATAATTAACACTGGGCCTGGCAGGTCACAAGGTGGTCAAGGTACTAGACTCCCACATGACTCACCATGGTTTGAGTCCTGGACCTGGTGACTTTCTTTCTCACTTTCTCTTTCTCTCTCTCTTTCTCTCTCTGTCTGTCTTTCTCTGGTCAAATTAAAAAATAATAATAATGGAGAGCAACAGATGGCATAATGGTTATGTCTCTGGACTCCCACATAGTTGACCATGGTTCAAATTCCAGACTCGGTGGCTTGAAACTCACACCAGGTGTGTATGCATGTGTGTCCAAAATCCTGAGAGGAGAATGGAGGAGAAGGGATTGTGGTGTGACCACTTCTCCCTGGGGGTTGACTTCTCACTTTCTGTCTGTCTCTGGTGAGTGCACATGCCTTATAGCAAACATCTCTCTAAAAAAAGAAATAATAATAAACAAGTAAAAGTAATAAATAATCATTTTTTTAAAAGAATAATTAACATTAAAGACCATTTAAACATTTAGGGATTCCTACCAATCAATTTTTCCCTTTTTAAGAATTATTTTATTTAACTTTATTTATTTGTTAAATTTGACTAGAGAGGGGCAGAAGGAGGGAGGGAGGGGGAGGGGGGAGAGGGGGAGAGAGTGAGCAAGCAAGCCACCAGGTCCAGGACTTGAACCACAGTCAGCCATGTCAGAGTCTAGTGCCCTTAACCACCACGCCACCTGCCAGCCCCGATATTCATATCTTTTTAAAACTAAAAATGTTAAACAAAATGCTTTTGTTTATTAAATAACCTTATGTTGAGAACATCCAGCATAACATCTGCTGGATAAAGACTGTGGATAACATCTGCTGAATAAAAGATAAAAGATACAGAATAAAAGCAACCTGTTAAACATCAAAACAAGAGCCAGTCTGTGGCCTAGAGGTTAAGGCGGCTATATCCCACATAGCTGACTACACAGTTCAAGGTCCAATTTGGTGGTTTGAAAAACATGCCAGGGACTAGCAGTTAGAGTAATGGCTATGTCGCTGGACTCCCACATAGTCAACCACGGTTCGAGTCCTGGACCCGGTGGTTTAAACTCATGCCAGGCGCATGTGCATGCGTGCCCAAGATCCTAAGAGGAGAACGGAAGAGAAGGGATTGTGGTGTGGCCATCCGCCCTGGGGGGTGATTTCTTGCTTTCTGTCTCTCTGTCTCTCTTTGTCTGTCTGGCGAGCGCACGCACCCTATAGCAAAAATCTCTCCAAAAAAAAAAGTAGGAAAAAAACAAACAAACAAAAATGCCAGGGATGTGTGCATGTGTGCCCAAAATCCCAAAATGAAGAACTGATGGAAGAGAAGGGATTATGGTGTGACCACGCCCCATGAGGGCTGCTTTCTTGCTCCCTCCCCACATCACCTCCAGCAAGCACACATGCCCCTCTGGCAAATTAAATACAGCAAAGTAAAAACAAGAACTTCTTCAGATTTATACAAATGTTTTCCTTATTCATTTATATGATCAGATCACCATGCCACTCTTTATTTTTTATTTTTTTTGAGGGCATATGCATTCACTGGAAAAAGAAAGAGAGAGAGAGACTAGGAAAGCAAGAAAGCATCTCCCATGGGGAAGTGTCATGCCGCAACCCCTCCTCCATTTCTCCCTCCTTTCAGGATTTTGGGCACACACAGGCATGCCTGGCACGTTTATCATGCCAATAAGTCTGAGACTTGAACCATCCAGTCAGCCATGTGGGATTCAGCTGCCCTAATCACCGGGTCACAGGCTGTCCCTTTTCAACAGCCTTTGAAAAAAGAATAATCTTAGCATACCAATCTGTAAGATAAAATTCATTATCGTGCACTATTACCGACATTATGGAAGACCAGATACACATATTCAAGTTATTCTGAACACAATTTACTGTACTTGGGCCACATTTCACCAATAAGTGCTTAGGCTTTTTTTTTTTTTTTCACTTGATAAAGGTTAAAAGAGCTGCCACTCCTCAAGTGAGACAAAGCAGCAGCACTTACTCAGTGTCTCAGAGACTCCTCAAGTGAGACAAAGCAGCAGCACTTAGTGTCTCAGAATTCTGAACTGAGGCACCACCAGTGAACAAGGGTACGGTGAGTGGCTTGGCCTTCCATAAGTCAGTCTCCTCATCTGTACAGTGAGATGATGAAATACTTACTTCATATTGTCAGGACTCAGGGAACGAGGTACCTAGCACTAGTAATAGGATTTAGCTGTGCTTACTGTGATTAACTGGTGTGTGTGTTAAGTATATGTGTATGAACAGAGAGAGGTGGAGGAAGGGTAGGGGCAGAAAGAGCACTTGACAGGGTCTTGTCACTCCAGGATCTCCTTTCTCCCATCCTCCAGCTCCCCAGAATCTTGGACACTCAGGCACACAGGTGTGTGTTCAGTCAACAGGGAACTAAACCTGTCGTGGGCCCTGTGGCTTCCAGTCCTGCAGCCTAGTAGGCTACTGCCCGTGCCACTTGGCTGGGCCTCCTCTGATATTACATATTTACAATTTTTAGAGAATTATTTATTTAATTTTATTTATTCATTTTTTTTAACAGAGAGACACATAGAGAGAGAGAGAGAGAGAGAGAGAGAAAGTTAAGCCACCAGGTCTGGGACTTGAACCGTGGCTGGCCATGTGGCAATGTCCAGCACTTTAACCACCATGCCACTTACTGGTCCCCATTACACATTTACGTTAATATAAAATATATGGGGAAAATATTAGTATTAAAAGCAATAAAAGGGGCTAACAGGTAGTGTTATGATTAAGCCACGGGACTCCCACATGGCTGACCGTGGTTCAAGTCCCAGACCGGGAGACTTGAAAATCACACCAGGCGTGTGTGCATGCCTGCCCAAAATATCCCAAGAGGAGAATGCAGACGGGATTGCAGTTTGGCCATTCCTCCTGGGGGTGATTTCTTACTTTCGGTCTCTCTCTCTCCAGCAAACAAGCACACATACCCTACGGGGGAAAAAAAAATGTAAAAGAACAAAACAAAAAAGCCTAATAGAAGCCAATGAAAGTGTGGTGATTACTTTCAGATTATTCTTATTTGTGGATGTGTGTTTTGCTCAAAGCACTACACAAGGTGCAGCTACCTCCTCAGGCATGCCAAAACCCACGGGGTACCTTATTTGTTCTGATTCGGGTAAAGCCTGTCCTAATGCTGGATTCTTTTGAGCCAGCTTTTATTCCATCCTTAACAGAGGAGGACCATCTATGATTTGCAGCAGGTGGCAATGTCCCTCACTCTCCTCATGCTGAGGGACTCACCTGAGTTATAGAAGGTCTTTTCTCCTTTGCTTTTCTTGCCAGTGTGTCCAGCCCTTTTAATGAGGAAAATATGCTCTTCTTGTTTCTCCCTTTCTGGGTCAGTGAGAGGGTCCTTTTCCGAAGAGCAGAGTCATCTCTAGAGCACACCTAATTTAAAATAAATTTTAAAACCTTAAAGAGTATCGTTGAGTAGCAGAGAGAATTTACACTTGCCCTAAGAGAGGAAGCTCTGCTTGCTGTGGATGTCTCAGACCAGTGCCAAGAGCAACTGCATGTCTGACACACGGTGGACACACCCACTGCACAGACAGCTCCTCTCTGGACAACACAAGTCAAGTTGCAACATGCAGTACTCTCCGACATGGGCAGCAGGGTCACCCAAACCACCCGGGATCCCCAGGCTGAGCCAGCAAAATACCCAGAAGCCACCAAAACAGGAGCAGCTGCAGAACACCCAGTGGGGCTGTGTGTCATTCAGATAAGGCAACCTGGAACCCTGTAATTTTTTTTTTTTTTTTTGCTATAGGGTGCGTGCGCTCGCCAGACAGACAGACAGGGAGAGACATAGAGACAGAAAGCGAGAAATAACCCCCCAGAGGGGATGGCCACGCCGCAATCCCTTCTCCTCCATTCTCCTCTCAGGATCTTGGACACGCACGCACACGCACCCAGCGTGAGTATTAAGCCACCGGGTCCAGGACGTGAACCACGGTCGACTACGTGGGAGTCCAGCGACATAGTCATTACACTAACTGCTGGTTCCCGAACCCTGTAATTTTTTATACCACTGCAGCTGCTCCTTAGGGGTCTCACCTTCCTGATGCGCGAGGTGGAACAGACAGGCAGGCACAGAGGTGAGCATGCAGGAATGATCCACTAGCAGGTGGATGGCTGGAATGAGTGGTAGAGAGACCGGAGATTCTCTATAGCAGGATCTCCCCCTTCACTCCCAGTCACCTAGCCTCTAGGTCACCCTGGTCAGTGATCAGATTAGGTCCCAGAAGCACTGAGGGCAACTACCCACACCAAGGCAAACATCCCTAGTCATCCTGAAAGTCTCTGCTACAGCCTTCCTGGAACTTACCAGAGCGTGGAAGGAGGAAACAGACAAGACCCCCAGTCTGCCCAGGGCTAGCTTGGAGGGGCGGCTGGCAGCAGCGAGGAGACTCTTGGGGTTTGGCAACTCCCCACCTTGTAAGCTGGCCAGATAACAACGCACCCGGAACAGATCCATGTGAAATTTCTCCAGATTTTGTTCCCATTGCTGGATCTTAAGGCAAAAAGAGAGGTGATTTAAACAAAAATGATTAGCCATCAAGGGGAAAATCTACATTTACAAACTTCAAAGAAACTTTGATTCAGCTGGTTTGCATGGTTTACATTAGCCTTTCCTGTTCACCCCATCTCAAGCCCTCCCCACAAAATGCATGGGGTTGTCCAGTGCTGTACTTCTCAGGATGGTCAAAAGCAAAAGAAACCCAGTGGTCCCTACAGTGACATGCCAGAGGACCTTTAGAGAACTCCAATATCCGAAACCACCCTGACTTGGAAGAGCACGCAAATTGTAAGTCAACTTCTCACTTTGTTTCGTTTCTCTTCATATTTACAGACTCCAGTCCAAAATCAGATTAACTGAACTGTCCACAGAGAGATGATGGATAAACAAAGCCAATGATTTTACGCTCATGTTTATCCTGAGTAAATGACTCAAAATGACTGTACTATTCAGGATAGAGGACAAATAAAGTTTTTCTTCCTGTTTTAAGTATTTTGGAAAATATCTGCCATCTGTATATCCGAATATCTTAATCTGTATGATTAAGCCACTATGTAGTATAATCTGGACGGGAAATCATATTTCGTATGCTGTGACAAAGCTCAGTGAATGAATGTAAATTAACTCACTAAAAAATTTTTAAATAAATTTAAAAAACCTAAAGTATACACTTTTACACAACAGAAATCCCACGGACTTCCTCAAAACTGAAACCATGTAAAGAAAGAGCCAAACCCTGAAGGTTACTCTTTCTCCCAAGGACATCGCAACACGTTGTGTACAAGGATCACCTTTAATTAAAGACAAATTAAGAGTGATGAAAGGCTCTCGTGACCTGCCATTACAGGGATCCAGCAGAACAAGAAGCCATGATGTCAAAGGTCTTGAGGGCAATCTCAAATCAAGAGGAGGTCTATGGTGAGGGCTCGAATGAGTCTGGCATCCAGACAGGTCCTAACCTGTCACACTATGCTTTCGAGGTTAATCCTTAACTCTGGATAAATGTTTGGAAGGTTCCAACATTTGGGCACTATGTCCCCTTCAGTTTCTCTCCATAGAAAAGCATTACAGATTCTGAGTGTTCCCCAGACCCTCTCCAAGTTCTTCATATCTGTTTTATAGAGCAGTCACTATACAACCTTTCTGCATAAAAGAAAGCAATGGCTACAAGATCTAAACCGGTGGGCCCCAATCTTCCTGGCACCAGGGACCAGCCTCATGGAAGATAATCCCCCCACGAACCAAGGTGTGTGTGTGTGTGGTGGGGGAGGGGGGGCTGGTCCTGGGATGACCCAAGCATACCATATCCAATGTGTACTCCACTTCTACCATTGCCATGTTGCAATATACAATGAAACAGTCACACAACACTAGGGTTTGTGATCCCATGAGAATCCAATACTGCTATTAATCCAACAGGAGGTGGAGCCAGATGGCAATGCTAGCAGCGGGGAGTGGCTGCAAACACTGATCAAGCCTTGCTCGGTCACCGGCCCTCTACCCTTTGCTGAGCAATCCAGGATAAGGTAGGGGTGGAGCAGTTTCAAAAGGTCATGACCAGCACTGGTCCATGGTTGGAGACCCCTGATCTAAATCAAAATGTTGTTGATTCATCAATGTTTGCAAAACAAAGTCAGAAATAGTCTCAATATCCATAATGAATTTAACCTCACTTAAGATTCTGTTTGCCCTTATTAGTGATGCAATAGCCTACTGTAATTTTGATCTTCAGCCTTGAATGAAGATCAAAATTACATGGTGGTTTTCATTTTTTTTTTAAGTTTGTTTATTTTATTCATGATGGAGTGTATGTGCACACAAGAGACAGCGAAAGACAGAGGCAGAGAGGAAAAACACCCTCGACAAGGTCTCATCATGCTGAGATCCCCTTTCCCCAGCCTTCCAGTTCCTCAGGATCCTGGACATGCACCCTGTGCATGTTTTCAGGCAAACCCAGGAATTTGAACCTGCAGATAACCATGTGGCTTTCAGCACTGCAGCTCAGTTTGTTACCAAACTGTGCCACCAAGGCTAGGTCAAAACCTATTGACTTTAAAAAATGCAAACACCAGGTCCACCTGAAGATTCTACCCATTAGGTTTCAGGCCCTGGAAAGTTTACATTTCAAAACTACTTCATTGAACTCTGGTGCACAGCTCTACTGAGCCCCACTGTTCTAGACTAGCAAGATGGTTCAAACTGAAACTGCAAGTCTCTTCTTGGTCTTGGTATATTAGGGAATTCTATTAGATTTCAGAAATAGTGGATGGATATAAACAGTCTACCATAATCCATAGGTACAATGAAAAACATTCTCATTGTTCTGCCTCAAGAATGTCTTCCCCTCTAAGTGCTTCTTGAAAAACCACAATTATAGATGCATTCCTTTGTCCTCTAATAATTAGTAGATATCTCTACTGGGTCATTAGGAAAGTCATGACACATTTTTGCATAGAAAAACACTCATGACTTTCCTGACGACCTAATTGAAGTTAATGTATTAAAGCTTACCACACTCATTTATATGTCAACATGAAATTGTTTATAAGATGTTTTCTGGCAGTTCTACTGAGAGCGGAGACATGAAAAGAAAGAAAATGAATAAGCCATTGGATACTAGAAGGTAAAGATGCATATCCCATCCATGGTAGGTTAAAAAGACAACAAAATAAAGTTAAACCCAGGTGTAGGTCAATCACCAAGATCAAGGACGACAGAAGTCTCTTACATTTACCCCTAATTCTGTACTTTACCATTTGCTTACTGTTTGGTACAGGTCATGTGCACTCACCAGAGAGAAACATAGGGAGACACGAAGAGAGAGAGAAAGTAAGAAGCACCCTTTATGGAGGATGGCTACACTGCAATTCCTTCTCCTCCATTTTCCTTTTGGGATTTTAGGTATGCATGCACACATGCCAGGTGTTTTTTTCCAAGCTTCTAGGTCTGGAACTTAAACTAGACAGTTGGCCATGTGGGATCTAGCCACCTTAACCACCATGCCATTGAGTGGTTCTACACAATATTTTTTAAAAGCACTGCTAAATGTATTTATGTGACTATATATAAAAATGCTATATATAAAAACACTACTGATAGCCCATTCAGTATCATTATATCCAAATGATAAAGAATATTAAAATTTTGTGAGAAATACTTTGCTAACCTTCAGCATTCATAGATCTCGCTACCCAAAGCTTGGGACAAAATGCAGGTGAATTCATGGGAGGAACTTGGCTTCATTTGCTGAAGTCTACTGGAGAGAGGGGTCTGGGAGATCGTAACATCCCAAAGGAGACCTTAAAAAGATTAAGAAGTTCCCTGGGGCAATAGGTGGGTGGTGGTTAATTCACTGGACTCCCACGTGGCCAAGTGCAGTTCGAGACCCAGAACCTGTGGCTTGAAACTCACACCAGGTGCATTTGAGCCCAAAATCCCAGGAGGAGAATGGAGGAAAAGGGATTGCAGCATGTTCATCTGCCCCAAGAGGTTACTTATTTTCCCTCTCACTTTCTGTCTCTTGTCTGTCTGTCTGTCTTTCTCTCTCTCTGGTGAGCATATGTGCCCTATGGTAAAAAGCTTGGGGGGGAAAAAGACAAGAACTTTGCAAAAAGAAATAAATAGGTTTTAAAACAACTATTATATCAATTAATTGCACATTACAGGTCATTTAAAATTTAACCTAATAGAAAATGCAGTTTCCATTTTAACAATGCTCCTTATTCTAATGGAACCATTTGAGAACAATCAATTTGAGTGTGAACCTGGTTGGACCACAGGGTGCCCAGATATTTGGTCAAATGTTATTCTGGTTGTGTCTGTAAGGTATTTTTGAATGAGATTAACATTTAGATGGGTAAACTGTGAAAAGCAGATTGCCCTTCCTAATATAGTGGGCCTCACCCAATCACTTAAAGGCCTGAGTAGAACAAAAAGGCTTATCCTCCTTCAAGTAAGAGAGAATTACTTCTGCCTGCCTTCAAACTAGAAAACTGGCTTTTTTTCTTGCTTTTGGACTCTTAAGTGAAACATGAGCTCTCCCTGGGTCTTGAGCTTTCCAGTCTTTAGCCTAGAATTACACCATCAATGCTCATAATTTTCAGACTGAAACTATACCATTGACTCTCTTAGGTGTCTAGCTTGCTACCATACCCTACAAATCTTGGGATTGCCCTTTTTTATAATCATATGAGCCAATTTCTTATAATAAATCTCTTTCTGTATGGCATGTACATGGAAGTTTATGTGTGTATATCCATCTGTCCACCCACTATCCACCCATCAGTTCTATATCCGGAGAATCCTGACTAATACAGTCTTCATCCCCACAGAGCTCTGTGGCAGAGTAAGCATCACTGGGCACATACTAGTCCTCATTTAAAGACAATATTTACCTTGTTTCTGAGATCATGGTCTTCACAGAGATAATCAGTCATTGAACTTAAATGAGGATTTGCATTTGGATAAGAAACAATGCAGGTTTTTATTTTTCCCCCACGGACTCACCAAAGTTGTAGAGAAGGACATGGAAGACTGCAGCTAAAGTATGGTGGGGGTAGGAATTCAGAAGCTTGGGTTTTTAGAGGGAGGAAGCTGGTAGAAAGGCTGGATTGACAAGCTCAGAAGAGACATTATAATATGCAGAAAGTCTGTCAACATACACGATGCACCTGCAAGGGATCTGGTGTTAAGACACCTCCATTTCTCAGTCGTAGAGACTGAGGTTCAGAAGGGAAGTGACTTGACCAGGTCACATAGTAAGCTAGCCCTTCCAGACAGTAGAGACCCAAAGCTGATCCTGATGTGACCAGTCTATGGGCAACAGGCAGGCTATCAAGTGCTGAAATGTGGCCCTCGGATTTCAGATCTTCTGACTCACAAGGCAGGTATCTAACCATATCCAAATACCTAACTTGAGCAACACGTGTTTATATTTTCACCTGTCATTTCATTTCTCCCACAAATCCCAAGGTACTCTACAGAGGAGGCAGCAAGACTGCTCTCATTTCCATGTGCGATTCATATTGAATACTTGGCATTTCAATTTCCTATCAGCCCTGACATTCAGTCCAAATTTAAAGTGGAGCTAACTAAAGAGAAAATTGTATTTTATAATAATTCCTCAGAAGGTGAGATAAAGATACACGTTTTAACTATAAGGGGGAGAAATAAAAGACAACTTTTTAGCTACTATATATGCTACCTCAGTGAATTTCAGTAACAATAGCTATTAAAATAAATGTTATTTGACAGCACATTTACCTGTTTTTTGGTTTTGTTTTGTTTTGCTTTTTCATCAAAAACTAAAATGCCCAAAATCAATTCCTTTAAGACAAGACTGGTCTCACCCACATTTCCCTAAGTTCTTTCAGTAATAAAAACTGTCTTTAGACATTTCTTTATTTTAAAGTTAAGTATCAGGACATGACAATAAGAACCTAACTTCCATACATATTGAGCTTTCTTTTAATGTTCAGCCATTAAACATAAAAATGACATGGTTGGAAAAAAAAAAAAGAAAGAAAAAGCACTCAGGGAGGTGTTCATTATTTTCATTGTAAAAGGAAAAGTATTATCAACAAAATCATAGAAGAAAACTCCCTTTTTTAAGCACTGATACAAATTCAATGCCAAAGTTTCCTCTTCATTGCTCAAAGAGTTCTATTCATTTCCTGAGCTCAGAAAGGCTATGGTCCCCTGTAGAAAAGTGGGGGTCAGGGGCTAAAGCCTACTACTAAAAATAACAAATGAATAAGTGATGCATAAAAAAAAGACTGGCAAATACATTCCTGTCACACCCAACAGTTCTGGAAAAATATTTTCTACAATTTAGTCACTTAATCACAGTACTTAGTCATCTGTTCATTAGTTTGTCCCAAAAAGTAATTAGTTTTTCCTTTTTGGTAGAAGAAGCTAAAAACTCCCATTCCATATCTGCTAAACACCAAAATCTGTCCTCACAGAAGAACATGGCTAGAGACACAGATTACTCTGAAGTTAACTATACTTGGAACAATAGCTAAGGTTTCGAGAATCCATTTTGTTTTCATTTTTTTTAAGATGTAATTCACATACCATAAGAGTCACTCAATTTTCTATAAACATACTTCCCATCAAACTGAGCTGGAAAAAACAAGTTATGAGGACAAGTGAATGAAGAAATAAGTTATATTTTCTATAGAACAACTCATCACACAGTTCAGTTAGCAAGCAAAGCATCATCCAATTTATTAAAGACTTAGTGAGAGCTATTACTTTGGAGCACAGACCGGTGTTCAAGTCCCAGCTCTGCATCCCAGCTATGTGACATATGATTTTTTAAAAGTTTATTTATTTATGTATTCCATGAGTAAGAGGGAGAACCCCCAACAGAGTCTTGACACCACGATCTACCCACGGCCCCAGCCAGTCCCAGGTCCTGAGCACACATGTGTCTGACATTCTCATAAAGGTCTCTGAACACAAACCAGAACCCCTGTGGGTCAACCTCACAGAGGGTCACATTTTACTGCTGCACCACCAGTCAGTCTCCGTGACATTATAAAATTCATTTCACTTAAGGTCTATTCACTCATCCATCAAACAGGCAATATCTACAAAAATGGTCACTTGATGGAATTATGAAATCTTGTATGATCGTGGCCTAAGATGGGGGCTCTGACAGATCAACCCAGGAGACCATGAGGCTGGTAGAGAGGCAATAGAGGGGATTCATTAGCTGGAGAAAGAAGAGGGAAGGTCTGAGGGAAAGACGGGCGAACCCTGGGGAGGAGCTGGGTAGGGAATGACTCAGATAAGAACTCGATCTCCTACAGCAAAGAGGAAAGGATGCCTGGGCTGGTGAGTGACACAGAGGAATGAGCATTCGCTCACTAGCACTGAGGATTTGAGATGGGAAAGTTATGACTCCTGTTTTCTAGTAAGAGCAACCTTATCCACAAGGAGATGACAATAAAGCAATGTAAGAAGAACCGTGACACAGACAGACACAGAGAATCATGGCAGGACAAATGTGACCCTGAAGGAGTGGATTGGTGGAGCGAGTGAGGGACAGGCTCCTTGGAGGGAGTAACCCATGTGGAGAGGTGAGCCAGGTGACAAGAGGTGGGGGAGGTGGGGTGTGTCTATATGCATGTGGATGGTACACAAGTGTCTTTGCTACCTGGGGAAAAACCCAAAGCCAGATATGGAACAGTGGATTCCGGGACGTATGAAAAAGTCTGATGTTGCTGAATACAGGTCCATCAGATGGAGAGAAGTTATCAGGGATTCTCTCTCTCTCTCTTTTTTTTTTTTTTTTTTTTTTTTTTGAGAGAGATTTTTGCTATAGGGCACATGCAGTTGCTGGAGAGACAGAGACAGAAAGCAAGAAATCACCCCCAAGGAAGGTGGCCATGGTGCAATCCCTTCACCTCCATTCTCTTAGGATGTTGGGCACGCACGCACATGCACCTGATTTGATTTTCAAGCCTCTGTGTTCAGGACTCAAACAGTGTCAGCCACATGGGAGTCCAGCGACAGTTCCATTATGACAGCTGCTGGTCCTGGTTACCAGGGATTCTGTCTCACAAGCAATGGGAAACCACTAAGGATTCTGAAACCAGGTCCTCAAGTGGTTAGATGTGCTGTTTAGACAAAGACTGCTCTGGCTGCTGCATGTAAGATGCAGCTGAGGAAGGACAACACTGGTGGCTTCTGCAGTAGTGCCAGGAAGAAAGGATCGCATTGCAGATACCATTCCATCTCTCACCACCTGCTTTAAAAAAAAAAAGAAATAATCGACAAGTTCCCCCCACTCCTAGCTTCTAGAGTACTCTGACTTAGCTCAGGCTGCACTTTGGCCTAGAATGTCCTGCCCCGTTCTGCTATCAACTCATTTTTAAAGAAGTAATCCAGGTATGCCTCCTCCAGGCAGCCTTACAAGACTATATATGAGGCTGGATCTGCTGTTTATGTCACCCATAGTACTCCGAAATACCACTGCACTGAGTTCATTGTATTAGGGAGAAATGATGTGGTCAATGACCTGCTGCCCTGCTACACCAAGAGACACCTCTTCTTTGGATCAACCATCTTGCATGCGTGCCTGGCCCAAAGTACGCACTTAATAAACACTCATGGAATGAAACTGAACCTTGTTCTCTGACCAAACGGTTTTACCATCATGCTAATGCCTACCAATAAAGCCCAGGTCTTATCCGGCACCTCTGTCACCCAGACTGCCTCCTCCACCCTCTGCAAGTACTTCACTTTCCAAAGGTTTATTACCCAGATCGCCTTACACACACACACACACACACACACACACACACACACACGTGCACACACACCCATTATATTGTCCTCAAAGCTTTGTTCTCATTGTTCACTTCACCACAGTTTCCAGTTGTCTAATTCAACCCATCCTCTTTCTGATTTTAAAACTTAAGTAAATATTTCAAATGAAGAGTGTGTTTTACAAAACCCAGAGCCACCCCAGCCAGAGGCTGAGTTCCCTCCTCCCTCCTGCACTCCTGGCATCTCCTGCAGCCTAATTAACACCAGGAAAAGCCCTGGTTCCCCCTGAGAAAGGACGGCGTTTGGGGGGACAGTGTCTGGGAGGATGCCAAGACTGCCTCAGGGCGGTGCGGTTTTGTCCCTGTTTACTTGTTTGAAATAATAAATGGAAAGGAAAAGCAAGGACTAGCTGGACTTAATTTACAACTCTCCCTCCCTCGGAACTTCAAAGGGGCTCCCACATGGGGCCCGGCTGCGTGGTCTGGTCCACATCGGACATGCTCAAATGAGAGCCGCATGGGCCTGCCCCATGGAGCGCCTGCAGGCCCAGGACGAGCGCGCGGGATGGGCTCGTTTCAGGCAGCGCGGTGGCACTCAGCTGTCATTACTGAGGTAGTGTCTTTTTACTAGAAAAGGTATCAACACCGACCTCCACTCAAGTATTTCAAAGAAAACCTGCTCAGGAGACTTCACCTTACATGATGCAATCTGCACTGTTCTTTCTGCTACTTTCAGGCTAGACAGGATTGTACCTGGAGTTTTCGGGTTCTCTGGAGGAAGTGTTGCGTAAATAAAAGTATACAGTGATGCTGAGATTTTGAGATGGTAATGAGATAAAGAACTGCTGTTTTAAAGAATATAAAGTTTATAAAAAGTACTTTTGAAGAAACTACCCTCTTAGGATCTCTGGGAGAGTTTGTCCTGCCTGGCCTTGATCTGTAAATTTTGCCTTTGTCATAACATCCAGTGGTTTCTAGTCAGAGACGACCTCATAAAAGCAATGCTGATCACATGCTTGCATCGCTGTCACTTCCCGGTCTCCACGTCTGCAAGTAACAGGCAAATAGGTCTTTTCCAGCGTCCCTGCCATGAGTAAAGGACAGTGTGGGCAGAGTGCATGTAAAGCATGTCAGCCACTTCAAAGCCCTGGGGAAAACACCACTAAATTATAACCTAAAAATCTGTCAGTATGATGAGGAGAGTATTTCAAGTGGAATTTGTGAAGATTAGTCCAAATTGTTTCTTAGCAGGAATCGTAAGTGCATTGGAGAAGGTGAGTGTGTGTTGGTGTGGATGGCAGAGATGGGAGGAATGGGGGGAGCAGGGAGGATGCAGGAAGGGGGTTAGGGTGGGGTTCTAGAAATGGGAGAACTCAAACAGTAGTAGTGCTGGATACCATGCTTAAAATAACTGACATACAGACTGTCAAAGAGCGTATGATGGGCCGCCAGTCATGATTACCCTGATCCTTCACAAGAACTTCTCTTCAGGCCACCTAAGCAGCCTTGACTCTTGGACTCATGTAGGAGTTTATGTCAAAGTAACTCCCCCCCAACTCGGAGAACAGCACCAACTGTGACACTATCGATTAAGCATTTACAAACTCTGGACAAGAGAAGAAAACTATACATAATAAAAATTTAAATTTCTGAAATTTTTTGCTCAGACTTCTTGTGTCCATAGAGAATACATTTGTGCATACGTGCCTGTGCGTGCATACACACACACACACACACACACACACACAGACCAGGAGCCTCTCAGTGTTGCCAAATTTTCCTCTTCTCCCCATAGACCTAAATGGTTGACTATAAGTAAGTACCTGAACGCTCAGAGCTGAGCATCCCCTCGGAGGACTGAGATATGGCTCTGATGTTAAACACAGAGCCAGGGAAAGTTAAAGCCATACTTGTTCTGCACATCATGGTCAGTTTGAGATTTTGGATTTGAGTGACTTGATCACTCTGATACATGTGGCTCCCCAAAACACATCACTGATGAAAGACAGCCTGTGGCTACTGGATCCTAGAAATGCTGGCCCACAGGTGAGCCACGTTACAAAGGGAACTCTGGAGAGCCATTTCTCTTACAGCCTCTTGATCTACCACATCTCCTCATTCTCCCTTGATACAGATAGCTGAGAGGTCTGGCCATGGCCATGCTGCCTCAGGACTGGAACCTGTTCCTTTTAATGCAGAGCAGCCAGGGAAGAGAGAAAGCAAGCTGGGTTCTTTGAGACAGTGCTTTTCCCAGCAGCAGCAGCCGTGATCTGGTCAAACCCCAGTGGGATGTAGTCCTCCCACACCTACATTCTTCAAGGCACTTTCAGCTTCCTATTTATTAGCTCACTAAAATGATTTTGTAGTTTGGAGTTTGCAAGCAGGTACTCTTTAAATAAATGGCATGCCCTGTTTGAGGAAGAGTTCAGTTCAGGAATGTAGGTTATTGTCTATAAGATCCCATAATATCGAGTCAGCCTCATGGCTTTAGTGGTTAATGGAGCTGGATCCAATATGGTCAACCGTACAGTTCAAATCCCATACCCACTGACGTGAAAGACATGCTGGGTTTATGTGTGCTCAAAATCCCAATAGGATGGAGAAAGGAAGAGAAGGGATTATGGTGTGATGATGCCCCCCCCCCCCGGGAAGTACTTTCTACCTCTCTTTCTCTCTTTGTGTCTCTCTAGTGAGTGTATACGCCTTCTGGCAAAAATTTTAAAAAGAAAAAAAAAAAGGATTCTACAAAATTATCGAAAATGATGCACTCTGGTACATGTTTCCGACTAAATTGCTAAACTGCTGTGGAATTAACACCGACCAGGTCCTGTATCTGCAGACCCAGACACTGCCATTTCTCTTCCCATGCCCCACTTCACCCTGTGCTCCAAACCACTCCTGATCAATCTTCCAAACATATTTCTTTCATCTTGCTTTTTTCCCATCTTAAAACCCTATATTCCCCCCACTTTGAAAACAGGGGATAAAATAAACTAGCGCCATGTCTCCCATTTAAGACTGCTGTGGTCTGATTGCATATGCACCCTGCAAAATTTGTATGTTGAAATCCTAACTCCCAAGTTGATGGTATTAAGGGGTATTAAGGGTGGGGCCTTTGGGGAGGTGATTTGGACATGATGGTGAGCCCTCATGAAAAAGATTAGTGTCTTTTTCTTTAGTTGCCAGAGCTTGACTGTGCTTACCAGAGAGAGAGAAAGCAGCTCCTGATGGGGCACGGCCATGCCACCATCCCTTTTCCTCCATTTTTCCGTCCTGTCTGGGCATGCACACACATGCATCTGGTGGGTTTTTATAAACTGTAGGGGCTGGGATTTGACCCTCAGTTGGTCATGTGGGATCCAGCTCCCTTAGCCATCAGGCTACTGGGCCAGCCCAGGACTAGTGTCCTTATAAAAGAGTCCCAGAGAGCTCCCTCACTCTTTCTACCATGTAAGGACACACTGAGTAGCAGCATCTATTAACCAGGAGTCTGGAAATCCTTCACATCTGCACCTCCTAACAACATTTTTCTTTTTCTTCTCTTCTCTCTCTCTTTTTTTTTTTTTTATTTTTAAAGTTTTTACCATAGGGCATGTGCACTAACCGAGATAATAAGAGGGAAAGTGAGAAATCATCTCCTGGGGGGATGGCCACACCTCAATCCCTTCTCCTCCATTCTTCTGTGATTTGAGGTACACATGCACATACGCCTGGGATGATTTTCAGGTCACCAGGCCCAGAAGTTGAACTGTGGTTGGCCATGTGGGCATCTAGCACATTAACCCCCACACCATCTGCTGGCTCCCTGACAACTTTTTAAGGTCATATTCTTCCAGGAAGACATCTCCATTTGCTAAAGATCACAGTGTGACCTCAACCCTCTGATCTCTCATAGCATCTGATGGCTGGGCCAGTTGTCACCAGTTTATACCATTCTAGAATGTTCTTTAGTTTCATGTCTATGAAACTTGCTCTATAGTTGAGTTATATGCTTTATAAAATAGAGTCCATATTTTATAATTATTTTGATTTTTTTAAAGCCAAATATATCTGTTAGATCAATATCTACAGGTGGAAAAATAAGCGAAAGGGCAAGAATTAAGAGAAGAAGATAATATAGTATACAAGAAAAGGAAGAGAAAAAGGTAGATAATAGATATAGTCAGAAGATTTGCCTATGCTGTTCCACTATTTAGAAATTCTTTTCTTAAAGAATTATTTTATTTAACTTTATTATTATTATTAATTTGACCAGAGAGAGACAGAGGGTGGGCGGG
>NW_006159444.1:1517000-1570930 GCF_000334495.1 Tupaia belangeri chinensis
GAAGAAGATAATATAGTATACAAGAAAAGGAAAAGAAAAAGGTAGATAATAGATATAGTCAGAAGATTTGCCTATGCTGTTCCACTATTTAGAAATTCTTTTCTTAAAGAATTATTTTATTTAACTTTATTATTATTATTAATTTGACCAGAGAGAGACAGAGGGTGGGCGGGGGGGAGTGAGAAAGCAAGCTGCCAGGTCCAGGACTTGAACCATGGTTGGCCATGTGGGAGACCAGCACCTTTAACCATCACACCACCTGCCAGGCCCACATTATTTAGAAGTTCTTAATAAGGGGACAAAAACTGGGAATCATGTGACCATTTTACTATTGCTACTTGATATATTCCAAATTTTTTGTGTGCCATTAAAGTATGCCTTTGACCAGTTTTCTATTACAGCTAGGATTTCTTTCTATACATGTGAAGTTCTTCATATATATGCAGATTTTTAAAATTCTTTGCCCAGCTGCAGTGATACAAGCAGTAGGGCTCCACTGTGTGGGAAAGTTCCAGGTTTGAATCTTATGTTGACAGGCACACAGGGCATGTCTGTGATTCTGGTTGGCTAGAAGGCTGGAAGGGGGAATTGGGGCATGGTGAGACACAGTCAAAGATGGCTTTCTGTCTGTCTCTCTCCTTCTCTCTCTCGGTCTCTTTCTAAAACAAGAAACTTTTTTTAAGAAATTGTTTGTTAAATAGATATAAATGAATAATGTGCTATTTCATTTGCAATTTAAGTAAAACACTGTAAGTAAAACTCCTCTCTAATAAATTATAGTGCACCCAAATTGTTGTGGAACCATGGAATTTTTTTAAAGAACCCTATATATAATAACTTACCTAGTAAAAAAGATTTTAAAAATTTAAGAACACAGCAACCTATCCTCATCCTATACTTCATTCAAGTTCCCCAAATCATGTGACCACCGACTTTGCAGGGGACTGCAGTAGATTCCGTAGTGATCACAGGGTTCTCCTCTTAAGGTAGGCAGCATCCTTCCCATGGCTGCCTGGCGTACCAGCTGCTCACAGCTCACTGTTGAACCCCTCTGAGATCTGACCTCCACTGAAGGACACTGCCTTGACCATTTGACATGAGGGTATAAAGGCCTGACCCCTGCTTAGACACAGAACTCTGAATGGCCATCCTGGCTCTAGAACCTCCTATGGACCAGCCACATCACAATTCAACGTGATCCCCTATCCTGCTCTCTCACTCTACATAGAACTGGTCCTGAGAGGGTTCCTAGGGAAATTCTCCACATGCAGATCTCCATCTCAGTCTGCTTCCCAGGGACCCTGATCCAAGAGACACACACTAGACATTTCACCAACGCCATCTAAGTGCCTAAGTTCTCTGAGCAGAGGAACATCAGAATCAAAAAGCTGCTTTGCCTCCTCTAAAAATACAAATAGCATAGGAACCAGCAATTTAATTTTCTTTCATTTCTGAAGAACAAGGTGAAGGGAGAGAGAGGGGAATTTTTTGCTCATTCTCACAATGTCAGAATGCCTGTCTGCCCCAGCCTCCCAATAAGCTAGGGTCACAGATGCATGTAACTGTGCCTGGCATGTTCAGACTGCCTGAAAACTGAACCCAGGCCTCCCATGCAGCTCTAGCCTCCAAAGCAATGGCACTATTCAGGTCACAAATTAATTATTATGTGAATATGGAACTGGAACACAGAAAGCATTTTCCTGATCAGCTTGTCTGTTATCTGTTATTTTAAATCCACAGACACTGGAATAGCTATGTCATACCAAGCTGCTCTTTCCAGAAACATCTTTTGTATTAGAATCTTATCTGTCTGATCTTCTCATGGTTTTATTATATGGATGCTGTTTAGAAAATGGCAACATATGAGAGAGAATTAACTAGGCGAGAGATACCACTGGTAACAGGGAAAATGGTTTTGCCCTGAAATATTTCTTTCTATATATCTACTAATATAGCCACCAAAGGTCATTACACATATCATATTACCCAAGTCACAAAGGGGTGGCCATCCAGTAGACTAACGGGAAGTCACATAAACAGTTTTCCCCAGATCATAATACAGCACAGAGTAAGCCCGTGTACAGTCACTGTGAGTGACGTGTGGGGTGCAAGGAAATTCCCATACCTGGTTCTCAATGGCTTTCCTGTTCTTTGGATCGCTCACCACGGACAGCTGCAGCTCTGCCATCTTCTTCATCTTGCTGTCCATGTCAATCTTCTGAAGCAGGTTCTTGGTCTGGTTCTTTAGCAGCCGCACCGTGTCCTCCTTCCCATGCTTTTTTGCAAAAAGGGAGGCACAGGCAGAGTGTATGGCTGTGACCCAGTTCTCTAGATCTGTTTGGCTTGTGGCCTAAACACAGAGGGGTGGGGAGGGAGAAGGTGTTTAAAATGATTTTTTTCTCTCTAAATGGCATGCTGGGCTTTGGTAGATTAAAACCAGAGGAGTGCATGCCATTCATAAATTCTGGTTAATTTCAAAGACACACAGAACCACTCAACCGAGGTCTAGAGGGTCTAAGAGAACATGGAGGGAACAGAAATGACCATGGGGCCCTAAAGCATGGAGCAGAAATACTTGAAACAGCTGAACAGCCAGGCAGTAACCAGAACACAGGGCTAGTCCTTAGTGGTACATTTCACCACGCTTTGAAAGGCTGCTACTGTCATGATCTTAAATGGAAAATACTGGGACTGAAGTATTAAATTTTGGAAACTGGATATAAAATAGTATGGCCTCAATTATGAAAAGTATCAGTAAAAGAATATGGCAGGAATACACAGTAACTTTAAAGCAGTTGTCTTTGAATACTGAGAGTGTGAAATGGTCTTCTTCTTCTCTTCGGGACCCTCAGACCCAATGATCACGTACCATTTTTAGGAAAGGAAAGTATTTTATTTTAAAAACAATAAGAAATGTTTGAACAAAGCAGAATGGGCAAATATGAATGATTGTAAGCTGGCTGAGAAGTATTTTGTGTTCAGAAATAACCACACACATTTGAGCTTATGAAGTCACCCCTTCAGTGACCTCTGGGATCATAGAACAGGACCAATTGGGAAAACTTAAAACTAAGATTATTTTGTCTATGTTGCAAAATAAAATATTCATTTTACACTGACCCCTAAGAAGTCCATGTAGATTTAGTCTATCCTTTCCCTGTAATTCAGATTGACATTGATCCATGAATTTGCTTTAAAGCATCACAGTAGGTTGTAAGCAACCTCTGTTAAAGGAAGGACAATCAAATCCCAGCCCCCGACTCTAAACAGAAGTTAGGCTGGAGCCCAGTGAGTCTCCCTGATGCTGATCCTGGGAAATCCTATTACAGTGAGCACTGCAGAGCATTCCAGATGTCTAAAGCCCACTTAGAGAAGACAGCTGTTCTGCAGGGCTTCTGAGAACACCTGGGACCAACTTTATCCAAACCCACAGCCAGTACACATGAGGTTTCCTAGGAAACTTCCAGTTAGATATAATCTATAGCCAATACTGCATGTTCATGAAGTACTGGTTGGGATTGGGAGGTCTTTAAGAAAAACACTGCACTTTCTGGCTGTCATTCCCACCTCTTTTGAGTTAATTAATAATAATAGTTAGAATTTCATTAGCACTTAGAAAATACATATTATATTATTTACCCTAAAGCAATCCTGTAAGCTTTTATAACCCCACTGGTTGAAGGGTCCAAAGCTCAGGTAAGTTTGGTAGTACTCCAGGGTGACAAACACACTCAACAGCACCAGGATTCAAGTCTAAGGCTGACCCCAACACCCACAGCTCAGCACCACCTTGCCCTACAACTTCCCATTTGCTAGAAACTTGCTTAAAACCCAACAATAGATAACCTGCACCTCAACATCCTAAGACCACTTCCACAAGGAAATGAGACCTCACAGCATGTGTCAATGAGGTTTTCCAGAAAAGCTGCTTCTTTGGGATTCTTGGGACCAGCTTAAGCTCTACTGTTCATATTCTCTAGGTTTCATTAAAAAAGCCTCAGCTCCAGGAAGACTTGGGCTTCCTTGATCAAGAGCTACTCCAGAACAGGAATCATGCTTTATTATTTTTATGTTTTATTTGAATAAGTATCACATGTACCACAGTCTGCACTTCCTGGGCAACTGGGAAATGCCTGCTGAATGAATGCTGACTGCGTTGCATGGTCCTCCTGCACCAGGTGGTAAGCCGAGGCCAAGGCCTCCCCTTAAAGACCAGATCCAACACCTAAGCAGGCATTTACACTATTTCGGTTCTATGTTTTGCGTTTCAATTCTGCTCCTTCTCATCCTAACAGCTCACAGGCTGTCATCTCAACCCTCCGTTTAGAAAATACCAGCGGCACCTGGAAAAGGTAGACATCCCCAAAGGAGTTGCTGAGGCAGAACACATTCTCCTTCTTGGGGTGCTCTGGGACAGACTGCACGATGCTGTCCTCTGCAAACAGAGCACACCGAGGGGCACTCTTCTGGTCCGTGCAGTTCTTCCCGTAGGTCTCATAAAACAGCAGGGTGCATCCTGTGGAAGAGAGAAGCAAAACACCAGTCCTGTCACAGGCCTGAGGGTGGAGGGAGAGACGAGGAAGTGATATGTTCTTTAGAAAATCATTATCACAAACATGGTAAACATGGCAGAGCTGGTGTGCCGAGCCATGTTGGCATAAACTCAAAATGAGACATTGGTGTAAATGTGACACTGGTAACACCAATAGTAAGTAGTAGAAAGAGCTTCAAAGCATTTACAGAAAATGCACTTACTAAAAAATAAACACACAAACAAAAAACATACATTTTAAACTTTTTTTTAAAGAGATTTTTGTTATAAGGCACGTGCAATCACCAGAGACAGAAAGCAAGAAATCACACATCCCAGAAGGGGGTGATTTCTCAACAATCCCTTCTCCTCCATTCTCCTCTTGGGACTTTGGGCATGCACACACTCATGCCTGGCGTGAGTTTGGGCCTTGAGTCAGGGACTTGAACCACAGTGAACTCCGTGGGAGTCCAGCAATGTAACCATTACACCATCTGCTGGTCCACATAAATTTTAGACTTTTTTACACAAAAATGAAGTTGTTTATGTCCATTTCTCTATAAATGCTCTGAAGTTCCCTTGTATTATTGTTTAACTCTTTTAAACACTCCACACACACTGGCTCGTGTGTCCCCCAGCCTCTTTATGAGGTGAGTGTGGTGATTTGCCTCACTCTGCAGAGAGGATCTGAGAGCTGGAACCATCTGCACCAGTCGCAGCTGGGTAGCAGTGGGGCTGGGAGAGGAAGTCAGGCCTGCTGGCCCCTGAGCTCTCGTAAGACACACTGCATTACTGAGGTGACCCACAGGTGAGAGGCCAAAGAAGATTCATATTCACTAACTATCCTTCCAATCTGTAATAACAAGAAACAGTCTACCTAGGAACTTGACCGTTTTGTTGTCCAAATGCTGCATAAAATAACTTTATTTTAGTAATGTTTACTCATCTCACAGTGATAGGACTTATTACTAACTTACCACCTTAGACTAAGGGAGAAAATTTAAACTAAATATGCCTGAATTTTAAAATTATTCTAATAATGCTGCTAAATATACTTTTAAGTACTTATTTTTCCTCTAATAAGTTAATAAAGTATTCTAGAGAGCATGCCATTCAGGGTCTGCTCTGATAATTAAGTAGGAATGTCTTGTAAATACTGACATAATTTGTAAGTAAACTGATATTTCCAAAATGTTAACACGTAAATTCTCTTATATAAGTTTACTGTCTCTTAAACTGTCATTTGAGGGCCAGCAGGTGGCATAGAAGTTAAGGCAGCTGGACCCATAGGGCTGACCACAGTTCAAGTCCCAGACCTAGAAGCCTGAAAACCACACTGGGTGCATGTGTGTATGTCCAAAATCCCGAGAGGAGAATGGAGTAGAAGAGACTGTGGCATGACCATCCCCTCAGGGATGATTTCTCACTTGCCCTCTCTCATTCTCTATTTCTCTCTGGTGAACATACACGCCCTAGAGCAAAAACCTAAAGTAATAATGAACAAAAACTGTCATCTAATAACCATTTCTAAACACTTCTCATGTGCCAAGCCCCAGCAAGCACATGAACGACAGGGTTACTACGCACGTGGTGAAATACTTTTTACACTTTTACACAAATTCCTTTCACAAAGCAGCCTGTTCCCACTCGCGCTGTAAACGAATATCCACGTATTGGCATTTTATCCTATTGAGTCGTGTGTCCTCACTCCTAAAACTTCAGATGTATTAAAACTATTTCACTCTTGCTAGTTTTTCATTTCTTCACTTAAAAATACTTCTTAATATGAACAAATAAGCTTATGTTGTAATGGACCCCTGCACAGCACAGAAGACAGAGAGAAAGATCCATGCCTGAAGCTCAACCTTCAGAAACAGCACCTTCTCCTTCCACAGTACTTTGTGGTCTCAAGAAACACCGAGCAACCTCTCCACCCTACAGACAAAAACTCGTGCATACTAACAGGCCAGGAAAGCTCAAATATTAAGAACAAGGACAAGCAACAAGAGGTTTGTGGCCAGAGCTGTTTCTGGTAGGTCTGAGCCTCTTTCTCCAGCCAGAGATGTATCGAAGACAACCTCATCCTCCCCTCAGAAGGAACTGTCTGCTGTTCCTGCTGTATGCGCATGTGCCAGGACCCAGGACGGAGGATCTGGGTCAAGTCACAAAGCAACTCCACTGTACCCACATGCCGATTCTAACAGGTTAACATTCGCTTCCCAGTTTCCCTGACACTGTAGACCTGACGGCTGTAGTCTGAATCCTTACAGCTACAGCAAAGGAAAGCAAGCGTTGAGCAGATGCCAAGACGCTGCCAAACCTAACACTCCATCGACCAGCCTATAGCTCTAACTCAGGAGTGTGAAATCAAAACAGAACATGTCATGGCAGAGCCAGGCCAGGATGTAGAATGAAATGCAGAATTCTGCGGCTATCAAATTCAAAGAACAGGAAATCAATCCTAACTCTATTACACCAAGTTTAACTTAAAGGAATTCTCTGTCTCTGAGAGGGCGCTGGGGCTGATGAAAAGAGGCTACCCTCCCATCAGGGATGTCTTCTGCCTTCACTCTGTACAGTGACCAGCAGCCTGCTCCATCCCTATAGGGGTAGCCTGTATTGGTTAGAGGGTCAACAGTGGACGTTCTTCTTGTTGGGGAGAAAACAATGGAAGCATGATGGAACAGTCATGGAAGTACAAAACTAAAAGAGGGAAAATTAGCACCACTAGTTAGGAGCAGTTAGTCCTGGTCTTCTCTCAGATCTGCCTTTTCTTTAACACCCTCAACCCACACCATCCCTCCATTTTTTGCTGCTGTGAATCTGTCACCTTGGAACCACTGGATCTTAGAATTATTTGATAGCTCCTCTCCTGACAGTGCATACAGGGCAGTCTGTGGTCCACTTTGAGGGATATCTTTAATGACCATGCCAACTATTCAGCCCGGGAAGTGCCCTGTCAACTGCATGACAATCTGCTCATTGGAAGAGACAGATGAAAAGCAGAATTACCCTTGTTAAAAATCTATTATATCCTACAAGCCCTAGCACACCCATACAGTCAGAGTAGGCAGGTAACCAGGTGGTGGGCTACTGATGAATCTCTCCAGGAAACTTTTTCCTTTTTTTTTTTTTTTTTGGTGAGAGAGAGACTTTTGCTATAGGGTGCATGTGCCAGAGAGACAGACATTCCCCCTCCCCCAAGGGAGAATGGCCACGTCTCAAGACATTCTCCTCTATTCCCCTCCTGGGATTTTTGACCACGCACTCACACACCTGGCATGAGTTTCAAGCCACTGGTTCCAGGACTTGAACCAGTCAACCGTATGGGACTCCAGCACCTTAACCAATACACCACTTGCTGGCCCAATTTTCTTTCACTGATACTTCAATGATCATGTTTAAATTCTTTTTCTAGAATTATTTTTTATTTAACTTTATTTTTTTATTTGTTTATTTTAATTCGACCAGAACTGCCAGGTCCCGGACTTGAACCATGGTCAGTCATGTGGGAGTTCAGTGCCCTTAACCACCACACCACCTGCCAGCCCCAATAATTTTTTTTTCCTTTTCTTTTCTTGGAGAGGTTTTTTGCTTATAGGGCGCATGCGCTCGCCAGAAAGACAGAGAGAGACAGAGACAGAAAGCGAGAAATCAATCCTTGGGGGATGGCCACGCCGCAATCCCTTCTCCTCCATTTTCCTCTCAGGATCTTGGGCACGCACACACACGTGCCTGGCGTGAGTTTAAGCCACCAGGTCCAGGACTAGAACCGTAGTCGACTATGTGGGAGTCCAGTGACATAGCCATTACGCTAACTGCTGGTCCCAGCCCCAATAATTTTTAAATTCTGCTACAGAGTATGTGTGTGGGGATGCATGTATACACAAATGTGTGTTATTTAAGTTTTTAACTAAATTTTATTTTTTATTATTATTTTTAAATTTTTTATAGGGCACATGCTCTTATCAGAAAAAGACAGAGAGAGAGAGTGAAAGTGAGAAAGCAAGCCACCAGGTCTAGGACTTGAAGCACAGTCAGCCATATGAGAGTCCAGAGCCCTAGCCATACCACCTACTGGCCCCCATATGTGTATTTTTAACTAAGAGTAAACCAAATAGGGAAGTCCCAACACTACAGCTTGGATTCTGAGAAGGAAAGCAGAACTCAGTCTCCTGAATTCCCAGGGGAGAGTGGTGGAGAAGCCACATGGAAAAGGTTACACTGGGGAAAAAACATCTTTATCGCATGTCTTGCCTGACTGCAAAGGAAAGGAAGGAATGTGTGTTTGATAACATTTACACTCACAAAGGATCCTTTATCCGTGGATCTTGAACTGTTTTGCAAGCAATCTCCAACCAAGCAGGGCCAGAGAGTACTGCAGACTTCACAATGGTCAAAGATGACTCAGGCCCTTCCCTGCCCCTGAGGTAGGTGGCCAGAAGTTCCTGGTCTACCTTCAGGGATATGATTCAGCCTGGCTACAGAATCAGTGATTATATGAATCCATCCAAGAATCCAGCAATCTGGTTCTGCATGAATGCCGTCAGTAGTAGGAAAATTAGGAAGGCCAAGTCTCCCACTTATCAAGGCTCCAGCTGTTGTGTCGTGCTAATTCGGAATCAGACTGTCCTGCAGACCTCAGGAGACCCAGAATGAGCTCCATGCCTCTCCCTCCAACAACACTGCTTCACACTCACCCCTTCCTACTTCCCCTAAGCTAACTATTCCTACACTCTCGGGCCACCTCCATACAGGCAGCTCCAAATGCCCCTACAGGCACCCAGGCTCTGCTTCTCAAAGTGAACCACGATCACATATACTCCATCCTCAGCCCTCACCACCAAGGAGTATGCTCTAAGGGTTTTCAAAGACATCAACAGGCAGGGAAGAATTTTCCAAAGAATCAGTTTTAAGAAAAAAAATAATTAATAAAATAAACCAAAAACTACATAACGCATTACAGAGTAAAGTACATCCATTGTAAATATCATGAGTGAGTCGGAGGCAACTTTAGACAGCCAACCAGGCCAGACACCCACTTCTCTCAGGATACTTTGGGTGGAACTTTTCAGGAATCGCGTTCTCATTACCTAATAAGCTTCCTATAGTATCACGCCCACAAGGAAGGAAATGTTGACTTTGACCTTGGCAAAGGACCTGTCACCTCCTTTGCCAGAGACATTATATCTCCAATGATGTCACTGGAGATCACACAGCATCTCAATGGTGTTGCTGCCAATCACGCTCACTCTTTTTTATTTTTAATTTTTTTTTTTTTGGAGAAGTTTTTGCTATAGAGTACGCATGCTCACCAGAAAGACAGAGAAAGACAGAGAGACAGAAAGTGAGAAATCACCCCCCAGGGAGAATGGCCATGCCACAATCCCTTCTCTTTCATTCTCCTCTCAGGATCTTGGGTATGCATGCACACGCGCCTGGCGCAAGTTTAAGCCACCAGGTCTGGGACTCAAACCACGGTCAACTACATGGGAATCCAGCAACATAGCCATTATGCTATCTGCTAGTCCCCGTTTTTAAAAATTTTTTCATGGGGTACCTCATTTGCTAAAGAGAGAGAAGGAAAGAAAGAAAGAAAGCACCGCTCAGGGGAATGGCCATGCTGCCTTCATTCTCCTCTCAAGATTTTGGGCATGGATATACATGCACCCAGCACGTTTTTCAAGCCACTGGGTCTGGGACTCGAACAGCACAGTTGCCATGTGGGATCCAGCAGCCTTAATCATGATGACACTGGCTGGCCCCACTTTTGCGCTCTTAAATCACATTTACTTTTACTTTAGCAACATCACCATGGGAACTCACTGTGACCTGTAACTCAAACCCACAAATTTTTTTCACTTAAAATATTTTGTAGCCATATCTCCAAACCTGTCCTTGGATAGCTATTTGACATTTAAATCTTACAGCATAACTTTCTTATCCCTTCAAAATTTTAAAAAATTGCTAGATGTATAGATTCGAAGAACCCAAAATGTGTTGCGAGGAAGTGAGAAGCTCCAAATCAATTCAGTGTTGATTTATATAGTTGTGAACAGGAAGAGCAGCCTTTCTCTGTTCAACCCACAATTCTAACATTTTGAATCTCTTCTGTCATCCAGTGTAAAAACCTGCCTTTCTGCGTGCCTGCCAGTATGCAAAAACCAGGTAAGTTCTTTGCCTTCCTGAGCCTCAGAGGATTGCAGTCCATGTGTGATGTTAGGTCCTTGGGCTTTATAAACACTCCCCGACCAAGTCTGCCAGGCAAGGGTGTTATTAAAGATGAAATGCAAGGCCAGCCAGCTGGTGTGATGGTTAACACGGCTGGATCCCACCTGGCCAACTACACATAGTGGTTCAAGTCCCAGACCCAACCAACGGCTTGTAAAACACACCAAGCCTGTGTACATGTGTACCCCAAATCCTGAGGAGAGCAGAGGGGAAAGGACTGCAGCAATTGTAACATGGCCATTCCCCTAGGAAGTGACTTCTCACTTCCCCCCTCTCTTCTGGCAAGTGTGGGTGCCCTATAGCAAAAAGTATTTAAAAAAGAAAAGAAAAGATAAAATGCTTTTGCAAGGACATCTGTGCCACATGGGCTTCTGGGTAATGAAAAAGTGGTGCCTTTCCTCCAAGATTGGAGGAGAAGATCTCAAATTCCTGCATACAAGGCAAAGGAAAGCTAGGAGGGCCCCAGGCATTTCACACATACTACATACAGATGTGAGTCACAGGAGTAGGGAAGGGTGTCACCTGATAATGAAGCCTGACTTTGGAACAACACATTCAGTTCCTCTGACAGTCACAGGAGGGCTGTGCAGAAATACCAGGAGCTGCAAGGCTGCTCTTCCTGTTCACAGCTATGTAAATCAACACCATATTGATTTAGAGCTTCTCACTTCCTCACAACACATTTTGGGTTCTTCGAATCTATACATCTAGCAATTTTTTAAAAAAATGTAAAGGCAATGCTTGTGAGAAACTTTGATCATCCTAAAACAAATGCTTATTTTTATTTCCTTTATGTTTAAAAAAGACCCACACTTGGGGATGATAATGAAGACTTTTCAGTTCATAAAGGTGGAGTAGCACAAACAATTCAGATGATACTCTTTGTAGGAAAGGTACATCTTTGAAGTTCTGGATCTGTGCAGGATGTGAAAGGGACTACATTCCAAATAACTAAGCTGCCTTTGGTTATTGTCCCCACTTTCTTTTTTTCCCAATGCAGAAAAAGTATTAAAGAATGGTACAAGAATACCTACAAAATAATTATAATGGAATAATAATATATTCCATTATTGACTTTAGGCTGAGTCATAAACAAATAGTAAACTAACAGTATCACACAGGTTTGGCCAAGTGTCTGCAATGAGGCACGCCGTGAGATTCTATACCGAGTCTTCTCAACTGTACCCATCTGGACTTGGTGGCATTAAGGAAAGAGTAAAAAAAATGACGTACATTCCTTTAAGTGTTACCCAGTACTGTTTCCACTTCCTCCGAGCCACCAGCTCGAGCTTCCTTTCCTTCTGCAAAGTGACCAGGGGTTTGAAGAAGAGCCACCCGGCTTTCCGGACCACACCCTGTTCCTTCTCAAAGAGCAGATCCAGTTGTTCCAGGGAGCTGAGTGACTCGCTGCTGGACTCAGCGGTGTCTGTAGATGTCTCTATGTTCTCCGTGTTGGCCCTGCTCATTTCCAACTCTCGCATGAAATTCTCGTAAATGTTCTGTTGGAGGGGATCACTGCCGATTGCATGGGTTGATTCGTTTCTCTGAGACAAGGGCTGAGCTGCGCCCCCTGACCACAGGAAGGCAGTGGCCTGCGAGGGCACCTGCACATCGGCGGCATTCAGTCCCTCAGAGCGGCTGTCAAAGTAGTCACTGCCCTCCTTGGACCTTGGCTCCTGTGAGTGACACAAATGATCACCTGTCAAGAGGTTCCATCAAAGGTTATTGGTTTCCCAAGGATCCTTTCCTCAACACAGCACCCATGCAGTGGTTGCTTTTAACAGAGCTGCAGAGAAAGAGTCTCATAGTGGAAAGACATTTTTAATTACATATCCAAACCAGTAAGAATTTTAGAAATACAGGGGTCTTTTTTTTTAATTTATTTGTTTATGTTCATTCACTGTACATCATTACAGCATACAAAATGAGCTTTTCCATCCAGAGTACACTGTATATTGTCTCAATCAAGCACATCAACATACATGTTATTGTCAATAAATAATTTTCCATTTCTTGTTTTTTGTATGTTTTCTCCCCCCCATCCTTGATTCCTTATCTCTTACCCTCAGCCATCTCCCACTATCTTCCCACACTGTCTCTGGTATCTATGTTTACTTTCTATACTGTTTTCCCCCTATTTTTTATTGAATTATTAAAGATCTTAATTATCCCTAAGCATCATCACAGCATACAAAATGTGATTTCCCATCTAGAATATACTGCATAGTGACTTAGTCATGCATATTATTATCCAAATTTTTCTACCCCTCTTTCTGACCCTCTGTCCTTTCCCACCCTCTTCTCCCACTGTCTACAATTGTCTTTTCCACCCACATTGTATTGATCACACAATTTCTTAAATAATCTAACTACTTTCCATGGTAAGTTCATATTGTACTATTAAGAAAACCAGTTTTAACTTGAATTATAGAAATGCTAAGGTACTTTTCTTAAAGCCAGGAAACAGGTTAGGATTCTGTTCAAAAGGTAGGTGCATGAAACTATCAGTCTCATGTACTTTATCTTCTGTTCTGGTTCCATTTTTCCTATTAAATTCTGGGATAAAATATTCAACTTCAGATTTGTCCCTACGATTAAGCTGGCCGCTTTCTTAGTTTTTGAACTCTTCTTTCCGTGTGTCTGTATTTAATTTTCCTGATATAGCACACCCTTGAGAACTTCTTGGAGATCTGGTCTGGTGCTGAGAAATACAGGGGTCTTCAAAAAGTGCATGGGTAATGGATAATACAAAAAAACTACACATAGACTTAAAAAAAAAACTTTTCTATCAAAATAAACTCAAGTTTTTCCACAAATTTTGGAAGTCCCCTGTAGTGTTTACCGAACCCAACTTATATCCAGTGGAGTCAATACTCGAAGAGGTAGATAAAATACTACTGGCTCTCCTAAATCTAACCTGTGCTTAGCAACAAGAAATAAAGCAGTATATTTAAAATACATGTGTGAAAATTTCTAGGATAATATTTCAATTTTTCTTTGCTAAATGTGAATGAGTGTGTCCTAGGAAAAAAATCATGCTCTGGGTGTCTATTTTCCTCCTGGATTATTTGAAAGCTAATTTAGAAAATCACTAGGTTTTGTTTTTGTTTTGGGGGTTTTATTCTGGGGGGGCAGGGCACAGAGGTCAAACAGAAACTGGTGTTTTTATGCAAAACCCCATATACTTCCCTCCCTTCCCCATGGTAAACACAGTCTCAACTGCCCAGGTTTAGACTTCTAGAATTTGGGTTCTCTTACCTCTTATCTTCTCAATTCACACAGTAAAAATCACATACCTAAGATTCCTTGTCCACAAAAAAAATTGGTTAATAACTGTTGCTTTTGCTTGTAATTAATACCTCTCTATAGTAAGAATACATTCAATCACATCCTTTTATTTACCTATTTTATCCTAGGCACTGGAAATGCCAAAGGCATAATTCTTAACTAATTTATTCCAGTGCAGGCAGCTCTACATCAAATTCGCACTTACTTGGTAACTGCTGGCCCCTGCTAAGGCTGGATGCACTGACAAACACTGACTTGGCCAGCACAGAGCTGAAAACATAAAATCGTTTCTTCTAATGTCTTGCTTGCAAGGCTAGTCATTCAAGAAAAGGAACTCATGCAGGCTACTCATGGGTAAATAGCAGTAACTAAATTTTCACCAGAAAGTGAGTTTAACTTCTGACTTAAAGGCACTAACATTCCAGATTTATAGCTTAGATGAAGGTGCCTGCAGAGAGACGCTGAGGACACTCAGGACTCAGCCGAGGGCCTTCAATTAAATTTCCTCATGCACTGAATAAAAATGAAGGAAAGCTGGCTCAAGGACTCATGACTATAGGCCTTATTTTCAATATCCTACTGTACGCAGAGGTTTTTCTCTCAGAAATTTCTTCTGGAAATCAAGGAGCAATGATTTGCTCTCTTTTGTAGGAAAATCATCATGTAGCTGAAGAGCCCTTCCAGACATCCAGGAGCTCTAAATGACCTGGCCCCAGACACAGTTAATACTAAGGAAAATGTGATTCTCCATTGTGTTTACACAATATCCCATGGTCGTGTTTATTTATACACTGATGCAGATGTAGATTAGAGCAAATAAACCAACTGCCGTGAGTCAGTAGGACACTTCCCAAACACTTCAGGATGTATTTTTAATTGTCACTTTGGTGACCAGCAGATGGCCTAGCGGTTATGTTGCTGGACTCCCATGTAGTCGACTGTGGTTCGAGTCCTGGACCTGGCAGCTTAAAACACACACTGGGTACATGTACATGCATGCCCAAAATTCTGAGAGGAAAACGGAGGAGAAGGGATTACAATGTGGCCATCCCCCTCGGGGGGTGATTTCTCACTTTCTGTCTCTCCGTTTGCCTCTGTCTCTCCAGCAAGTGCATGCTCCCTATAGTAAAATTCCCTCCTAAAAAAAAAAAAAAAAAAAAAAAAAAAGTCACTTTATTGGCTCTTCAAAAACTTCTAGGAAGTACAGAAGTACTTCTCATTTGCTAGTTTCAACAGAAAATCAGCTACAAATATGACTGTCTGGCTGGGAGCCGCAAAACACCGGGGTTCCCTCTGATACCTGCAAGAGCCATAATGGAGTGAGTCAAAGCAAGTAAAATTGCCAGAGAAAGGCATATGTAACAAGAAAAGACAACCCATAACACTCCTGACCTTGTTTTCATAGACTCTGAGATGCAATGCTTTTAACTGTTCAACAACAGCAAAGCAAGACTTTCCCTTTGTGAAAAATAGAAAAGTCACATTTTATCATTTTGCAAATAAATATATAATATATGTGTGTGTGTATTTAATATATAATATACAGATGTACAGATTTTTTTTCTAGAGGGCACGTGTGCTCACCAGAGAGAAAGAGAATGGGTTGTGATGACATCACGACCCCTTCCCCTCTGTGAGCGAGACAGAGAGAGAGGAAATGGGGTGTGGTTAACACCACAATCCCTTCTCATCAAGTCCTCCATTTTGTCAGGATTTGGGGCACATGTGCTTGCCATGTTTTTCAAGCTGCCAGGGCCGGAATTGGAACCATTCAGTTGGCCACATGGGGCCCAGCTCCTTTAGCAGCTAGCCTGGGACTGGTCCTGTAAATGATTCTTACACATAAACCTGAACTTCACGAGTTCCTAATGAATCACTAATGCTTCCTGCTAGACTCCTAATGGCCAGTGACTAATATTCAGGTTAAGAAAAAAAAAAAAAAAAAACATTTTCTAAAAATAAAATATTTTCAAATAGGTTCAGCTAAAAAAAAAAAAAAAAACACTTTCTAAAAATAAAATATTTTCAAATAGGGTCAGCTAGAATTTTAAAACACAGCTAGAATTTCTAAACATTGTCACTTAGTTATGGATGTGAGACTAAGGTCCTGCTATATATATATACACAAAACACACGATCTCCATTTCCACCCAATTAGATAATTATAAATAATGGCTTAGGTAACTTGATGACCAGGGCAAACAGAGGGATTCAGATGTCACTCAGATATCCCATAAGAACAAATACTGCATAACCTCACTTACGTGTGGGCTCTAAAATAGTGGAGCTCAAGGAAGCAAGCAGAATGGTGACTGCTCAGGGTTAGGAGGTGAGCAAATGAGATGACAGCCGAAGGGTACAAAGCTTCAGTTATGATTATGGTAAGGTCTGAAACTCTAAGGTCAGCAGTTAACGACAGTATTGTACACTTGGAATTTGCTAAAGGAGTAGATCTTATGCCTTCTCAGCACACACACGCGTGCACACACACGAAGGTAACTATGCAAGGTGATGGATATGTTCACTAGCTTGACTGTGGTAACCATTTGGCAACATATATGTGTATCAAAGTATCAATTTACACACTTCAAATATATAACTTCTTTTTCTGAATTATACCCCAATAAAGCTAGGGAGTTGGGAGAGAGGTGTCACTGGAGTCCTCAGGAGCTAAAGGAAAATGATCATAATTCTTCACATTCTGGGATAAAGAACTAATTCATGCCTTGTTATTCTTCACAAGCCATTTTTCTTCGTTGTAGAGTAAGAACCACTAAAGCTCTGTAGAAATTAATTTTCACAAGGCCAGGTCACCCTCAGAGAGTAGCACCAGTTAAAAATTAAGAAGGATCTAGAACTAGAGTCTCCGTGTCCTGAGTATACTCTGTGATAAACTCTGCGTGAGTCATGGGGATGTCTGCCTAATATTCCCAGGCCTGCCCTAGAGCATGTGCTAGGATCGCCCCATACCTCCCTCCCTCAAAGTCAGGCAGAGCCAGACAACTGGCTTTGCCAATAAATGTGAGCAGATGTGAAAAGCATCACTTCCGAGTGGAAGCCCTAAAGGTGTTCGTTCCACCACAGCAGCTAGCAACGCTCCACGCAGTTCTTGCTCTGATGACCTGAAGACCGGGAACGACGAGGCCACAGTCACCCCTAGGACCCATGTGACCATCTGCCGGAGTGAGACATGAACTCAATTTATGCCAAGGCTTGGAGACTGGAGGGATTGTTGTCATCGCAGCATAACCTGGCCCGCCCTGCCTGATACAGTAGGAAAGTCACTGCACAGGAACACAGCCTCACAGTGGCTACAACTGGCATGAAGGGTTGATCTGCTCCAGACGCACACTCCTCCCCGCCCTGCCTGATACAGTAGGAAAGTCACTGTACAGGAACACAGCCTCACAGTGGCTACAGCTGGCATGAAGGGTTGATCTTCTCCAGACGCACACTCCTCTCCTGTGCAGGTTCCATCGTTCTTTCTTCCTACCTGCCTACCTACCCACTGACTAACGGATATAATTAGTGATACTATCTTGTCAGTTAAATATGCTTTGCCCTGGATTAATCACTTTCAGGCTCCAATTCACCATGACGGTTTGCTTTATCACTTCCCTTCTCTCTCACTGTCTCTCTCTGATCAACTTCAAAAAAGTAAAATATAGGGCCAGCAAGTGGTGTGCTGGTTAAAGGTGCTGGATTCCCACATGGCTGACCCTGGTTAAAGTCCTGGACCTGGCAGCTTGCTTTCTCACTTTCCTTTTCTCTCTATCTCTCTCTGGTCAAATTTAAAAATAATAATAACAAATGAAATTAAATAAATAAATAAATCTTTAAAAAATAAAAGAAAACTTTAAAAATAATGATAATGAATAATTTAAAAAAAAAAAAAAAGTAGTTGTCAATAATACTGTGATCATAAGGCTACATGGGAAAAGCACATGTCTGAGGTTTTGCAGAAATGGCTTTGGCCCTGCTTCGCCCCTACTTAGCCACGTGACTTCGGGAAGGACCCTCAAGTTCCCTGAACCTGTTTCCTCGCTTATAAAACAAAGAGAATCCTTCTTAGCTTTGGAATTCTGCCTCTTTGATTCTAATCAGGTTGTTTTAACTCTACAGGCATGCAAACGATCAAGTTAAGTTTTTAGATGATACAGAATTGGAAGTGTTTCAGTGCCCATGGGTAACACAAACAGCTCACATGGGACAGAGAGCAGTCAAGACACAGAGGCAACTGGTCTGCCTGGGCCCTGCACCAAAACTGAACCTGAGTGAGCCTCAGCAGGGCCGGGTGAGAGCCAGGCCACCATATCAATGAGACACACTCAGTACAAACAGGAGATGTGGAGAAGCTGGCTCAAAGCCAGCATCAACTAGGGGACAGAGTGACAGTGGCAGAGGTCAGCAGGTGACACTTCCACCAGGAAGAGATCCTGTGAGACTGCAGTCCAGAGTAAGAGCTACGTATTTGTCCTGTCATGCACAATTCTGCTCAGTTCTGGGGAAGTGGGATCTGAGAGAGAAAGGGCAAAGACATCCCTACCTCTTAGTGGGTGAGCCTGAAGAAGGCAGGGCTGAAGAGTCTCCTATTCAGGGACATACGGAGGCCCATGCATAGGACAGTGATCATCTGTTCTGTAGCTCTGAGAAAAGGAGGGGAAAAGCACCAAAGTACAAGGGAGGGAGGTGACAGGAGACATTACACAAAAGCAGGAAACAGCTCATGGTCGGCTTTCAAGTCTGAAATGGTATTATTTTCCCATTATTTTATTTTATCTTGTGTTGTTAATTTATTAATTTGTTTAAAGAAATATTTACTTAATTTTTTTTTAATTTGACCAGAGAGAAAGGGAAAGCAAGAAAGCAAGCTACCAGGTCTGGGAGTAGAACCACGGCTGCCCATGTGTGAGAGCAGCACCCTAACCACATCATCTGCCAGCCCCTATTAATTTATTTTTAATTTCAGGTGTACTCATCAGAGAGACAAAGAGAGAGAGGAAGCACCCCTCAGTGGGGCATGGTCATACTGCAATCCCCTCTCCCCTCCATTTTTCCAACCTATCAGGATTTGGAGAAAATAGACACATGAACTCAGCATGTTATTCAAACCACCACAGCCAGAACTCAAACCAGTGCTGGCCATAGGGATCCAGCTCCCTTAACTGCTAGGCTATCAGGCCAGCCCATCCATTATTTTATAATGTACAATATCATATCATCAGGACCAGCAGTTGGCGTAATGGCTATGCCGCTGGACTCCCATGTAGTCAACCATGGTTTTAGTCCGGGACCCGGTGGCTTTAACTCACACTGGGCGCGTGTGCGTGCATGTCCAAGATCCCGAGAGGGGAATGGAGGAGAAGGGATTGCAGCATGGCTATCCCCCCTGGGGGATGATTTCTCACTTTCTGTCTCTCTGTCTTTCTGGTGAGCACAAGCATGCTATAGCAAAAATCTTCCCCCCTCCGCCAAAAAAAAAGTAAAAACAAGGACAACAAACTGAAAACACAAAAATTGCCATTAGTTACTTTAAAAAGCAAACCAGATTTTTCTTCCTGGTGGCTCAGCCATCACCTTCCCCATTAAACCTTTTTTTTTTTTTTTTTTTGAGAGGTTTATGCTATAGGCGTGTGCACTCGCCAGAAAGACAGAGAGAGACAGAGAGACAGAAAGCAAGAAATCACCCTCCAGGGGCGATGACCATGCTGCAATCCCTTCTCTTCCATTCTCCTCTTGGGATCTTAGGCAAGCACGCACATGTGCCAGTGTGAGTTTAATCCACCAGGTTCAGGACTCGAACCACAGCTGACTACATGGGAGTCCAGCGACATAGCCATTATGCCAACTGCTGGTCCCTTCTCTCCCCCCATTAAACCGTAATGTAATATTCAAAGTACATGATTATGATTACTATTATGATTCTTATTTTTATCAGCAATATAATTTTGTTTTATGTACTTAGATAAAGGCTGTTTTTAAAATTCTGTTAGCTATGCCTATAAGGAGGTGGTGAATTACATATCTATTAATAGACTCGTCATCAATTCTTTTTTTGATGTACCAACTTAAGCAAAGAAATCTTCATTTCTTCAAAGTAATACCAAGTTCACCCTTACCTAACTCATCCTAAAATAATGAGAATCTATCTCTGTTCCTTTCTGTTGGACTTTAACAGTGAAGTCTAGTAAAATTCTCAATCTATTTGACCAGGAATTCTCTCCAATTCTGTAGTTTCTAAGAGTAGCTTGGCCAGGTGTTAAGGTGAAGAATGTGGAGTTCATACAAGAGTACAGAGACCAGCACAGAACTGGGGTGACGTGAACTGATCATTTGTGCCCCACCAAAGGGATGGAACAGGGAGGTGGGACCTTTAGGAAGTGATTAGGTTTAAAAGAGGTGAAGGTGGGGCCTTGTAATTGGATTTGTGTCCTTATAGGAGACCAGAGCTGCATCTCTCTCTGCCCAGGAAGACATGGGGAAAGGCAGGCAGTCCATAGCCAGGACCAGAGCCCACCCCAGCATCCGCCCTCACGGGCACCTGATCTCTGACTTCCCAGCCCCCAGAATGTGACAGCGAAATAAACTGCTTCAGTCACCCTGTTGGCAGTATCCCACAGCCTGGGGTAAGACACAGGGAGGCTGAAGTTGTGGACCAAGAGTGAAATGCACCTCTGAAGCAGAAGGGAAAAAACCCTCCCCTGAAAGCATGTGGAGCGACTCCTGCCACACTCCACTTTCACTAGCTCCTTTATGCCTCCTGACACCCTCCAACAGCTTCTAATGCATTTCCATTTCACAGAAGGGAGCTAAGGGACCCTCTCCCCTGCCCTAAGGTGCACTCACCTGCAGTTTCCTTTTCTTCCTGGAGAGGCTTCCTGTCCAGTCGCTGATCCGTCGCATCCTGGCTTTGAGGCTGTCCTTCTTTGCGGTGTCCTCAGTTAAGGCTTTGGACTTGCGACAAGGGAGGGTGAAGGAAGTGTACTGGATGGGGTCCCTGTGCTCCACCCTGGAGGGCACATCGATGTCAGAGGCGAAGGAGACACGGGCAGTGAGGCTGGCGAGCGTCCCCGTGTACTCGTCTGAAAGTCGGACACCTGAAGGGGACAGACTCTCCAGGGGGCCATCTTTGTACAGATCCCGGAGAGAGGAGAGGGAAGAGCTTTGGTTGAAAGGCTTTTTGGTGTCAGCAGATGGGAAGCCAGCATGGAGGCTGGGGTCGGGCATGCAGGGGCCCAGGGAGGAGCCCTCCGCCTCACTCAGCTCACAGGCCTGGCCCCACGGGGAGTCGTACCAGGACGACTCAGAGCTCAGGGAGCTGCCTTTGCTTGACCGCAGGCGTGAGTCTGTGGGAGAAGGGCGAGGGCTGGGTGGGGAGTCAGCGCTGGAATCCCTCCTGGCTTCAGGTAAAGGGGGGGTTCCAGGCTCTAAGGCGGGTGAGTACCGGAGCAGCTGGACGGGACCCCTGGACTCCTCAGCAGGCACCTGGGTGAGGGTGCCACCGTTGTGGAACTCGACCCTTAAACACCCGTCCAACTTGCCCAGCGTCTTGATTAGCACCCTGGGGCTCTTGCGGTCTTCGCCGGGCGGTGTGGAGGCGAGGCTCTCATTCCTCCCGTAGCAGTTGAGCAGGTGTCCGCTGCAGTCTCTCGAGGTGTGGCTCTCCGCTGGCTGGGGGCCAACACAGTGGAAGCCATTCTCAAGGGAGAAAGCAGAGTTGCTGCCCTGGAAACCATTTCCCGGGGCATTTGTCCTGTGTTTGGAATAGGCAGTGCCTTTGGAGGCTTTGCAAGTGGGTCCACCGAGTCTCGAGGCATAAGGCTGATTGCTCTTAAAGTGAGAAAGGCAGCTCCGAGCCAGGGACCGAGACTTGTAGCCTGCTCCGCTGCCTCCATGGTCCCAGCCACGCAGAGACTTCTCATCTTTTGCATGAATGCTGCGTATTTTCAGGGAGCAAGGCTTTTGCTTAGCACCGGTAATAGTATTGCTATAATTTTTAGATCCTTGAAGAGTGTACTGACTCTCGGAGTTCCCCATTTTAATCTAAATTAAGCACAGTTGCAACAATAAAAGCTATGACCTAAATTGCATTCCATTATGACAGAACTTTCTAAAAAAAATTTTTTTTTAAATCCCACACATCACACAGGAAACAAGCAACTCCCTTCCATGCCTGGCAAAACTCAAAGAGAATGACAAGAGTTACTTACTGAATTGGCTCTCCTTACTATGCAAGGCTGATCGTTAGCCAGACAGACAATGTCGCACACGTGTGTGCTAGTTATTTTAAACACATTACGTGTTGTGTGGTGGTAACTAAGATGCTAAATGGTCATAAAGATCAAGGGAAGGCATGGACTTCCTTCAGGTTTGGTGTTCAGAGGGTTTGAACTTGTGATTCTTGAAGACAAAAATGAAGAAAGTATCTTTATTCTGTCAGTCCAAATACATGGGATTTCAATAGCCCCAAAAATGTGTGGTCAGTATACATAAAATAGGAGATGATTACTCAAAAACTGCCCCATATGCAACAACATGCCTCTGGGTATCAGGCTCTGTGGGAGTTTTCATATATCACACAGAGCAAAAGAAAAGGAGAGAAGGCCTCAGAAACGAGGCTGAGAGAAAAAAAGGAACAGGGATGGGGGGTGAGGGTGGGGACTAAAAGCACACATTTGAGGCAAAAAAAAAAAAATTGAATAAAACAAATCTCTAACTCTTTTCTAGAGACTCCAAGTGTCCTTACTTCAGGAAACAGTGAGGGCAAAAGTCTGAAGCTAACTTGGTAGGAGGAGGGCATCAAAAAAGTGATTAGGTTCTCAGTTCCCTTCATATCCCCAATGTGTCCCCAAAAGTCTATCAGTTAAGTCAAACTCAAACCAGAATTTGATCCAAACCTTCTTCTCCCTTCATTTTATTTCTCCCACCTCGTCTTTCACTCTAGCCAATTTACCACTATTTGAGACAACTTGAAGGTGATGCTTCCAGTTACATTTCCAAATATATTTAGGTTTTTTATATTAAATTTTTTATATTTAAATACAACCACAAAATAAAAGTCAAATGGACTGGTATTTTGGTAGCAATTTTCCATCTTTCTTTTTTGTTTTTTGTTTTTTTTTTTCAATTTTGCCAGAGGGCGCATGCACTCACTGTAGAGAAACACAGAGAGAAAAAACGTAAGGAAGCACCCTCCATGGGGCATGATCACACCACAATCCCTTCTCCTCCATCTCCTCCTCCTTTTGGTATTTTGGGCAACACACATACACACCTGGTGTATTTCTCAAGCCACTAGGTCCAGGATTCGAACCACACAGTTGGCTATGTGGAATCCAGCCACCTTCACCACCATGCCACAAGCTGGCCCTTCAAGCATTTTAAAACCAGAATCAATGCACCAAACAATTAAACCTGTACTGGTCACCTTGATCACGGTCATAGAACTTGACATGAGTCACGAGGCATGTGACTGGGTTCACCTGCAGGCCAGGTTTTGCTCCGTGGGAGATCGGTGGTCAGTAGGTTTCACATGTCTTCAGAGCAAGGTCAAGCTTGTAACAAGCATGGGAAGTGAGTCCATGAAGTACCCTGAAAAACAGAAATGCGAGAAAACGCCATCAAGCATTTTACACAAAATGCCCAAAAAGTGAAAACAAAGGTTAATATAGATTGTCTGAAGAATCAACTGGTGTCCAAAATATCTGTGAAAATAATACATGAAAGGTCTGGAACTGCTGGATTCAACAGATCATCAGGGAGGGTCTAACAGAAGCCAGGACTACCAGCCAACCCTTAGAATGCCATCATTTCAACATGCAGGTTTTTTGTCAAGTGAGTGCCCTTGTTCCAGGAGAGACCAGGTGAGGCAGGCTGGGCTCTTCTGTCACCACCAGAAGAACAGCTCCCAGACTCACCCCACCAACCAGTCTGCAGGAGCCTCCTCCTATGTGACGGGGAAGCTCCCTGTCCTCCCTTTGACTACACAGTAAAAATGAACCCAAGGCTTAGACCTAGAATCCCAGTGAACAGTGTCCACAGCTAAAGACAACTTAGCATTTACAGACATAAATGAAATTAGTTTTTCCCAAGCACATGTCAGTAGAGAAGAGAGACCCACTTCAGGGATATAGGTGGGCTTTGAGAGGGGCGGAGAGTGGCCCAGGCTGGGGAAGGGGCTGCCATCTGGGGGCACTCACTGTCACTCACTGCCAGGCACAAAAGAGAGACAGCATGGAGGTGATGAGGGTTCAGTAGTGACTTTTCAGTTCCTTTACCAGACTTTATTTGTAATTGTGCTAAAGAAGGTATAACAAAATTTACCACCTTAGCCATTTTTTTTCAAAGAATTCTTATTTATTCATGTATTTATTTTTATCTACATTGATGTGTTGGAACTTCCTTCCCTGTTAATACCAAATAACATTCTATTGTATGGATAGACCACATTTTGTTTGTCCATTCAACCATCAACAGACTCTAGGGTTGCTTCCACGTATTGGCCACAGTGAACAATACTGCCAGGAATATGAGTTTGCAGATATCTAAGACCCTGCTTTCAATTCTTTTGGATGCATGCCCAAAATGAAGTTGCTGGATCATCAGGTTATTCTATTTTTAATTCTTTGAGGAGCCACCATACTGTTTCCACAGCAGCTGCACCGTTTTCTATTCCCATCATCAGTGCACCAGGGTTCCAGTTCCTCCACATCCTTGTCAACACTTGTTACTTTCTGTTTCTTTGTGAGTAGCCATCCTAAACAGCATAGGTGATTATCTCATTATAGTTTTCATCTGGATTCCCTAATGACTGGTGATGCTGAGCATCTTTTTCTACATTTGTTGGCTATCAAATACCTTCTTTGGGGAACCAGCAGTTAGCGTAATGGCTATGTTGCTGGACTCCCACGTAGTCGACTGTGGTTCGTGTCCCGGACCCGGTGGCTTAAAACTCAGGCCGGGCGCGTGTGCGTGCGTGCCCAAGATCCCGAGAGGAGAATGGAGGAGAAGGGATTGCGGCGTGACCATCCCCCCGGGGGGGTGATTTCTCGCTTTCTGTCTCTATGTCTCTCTCTGTCTGTCTGGCGAGCGCACGCGCCCTACAAGTGAAAATCTCTCAAAAAAAAAAAAATACCTTCTTTGGAAGGATCAATAGTAGCCTAAAGTTCGTGAGAGGGAAGCAATGACATTTAACCCAAGTTCCTTGAATAAGGCCACAAACAAGCCCCCTGTCTGAAACTACCCACACAAATACATTTTAAATTGGGGGAGGGGGAGAGCCAGATATATTTTTCTGACATTCCTTGAGCATCAAAAATAAAATAACTCCTTTGTGGGTCTATTAAAACGAGGCCAGAGACCAGCAAGTGGTGTAGTGGTTAAGGCACTGAACTTCCACATGGCTGACTGTGGTTCAAGTCCCAGACCCAACATCTTGAAAACCATGTTGGGCACATGTGCGTGCATGCCCAAAATCCTAAGAGGAAAATGGCAGAAAAGGATTGCAGCATGGCCATCCTCCCTGGGGGACGAGTTCTCACTTTCTATCTCTCCAATGAGCACATTGTCCTACAGCAAATATCTCTCACTTAATAAAATACAAAATAAAATAAAATAAAATAAAATAAATTAAAAACTGAGGCCAGCACCTAATTAATGAGGCATAAGCTAAACCCTGCCCTGCACTGGCCACTTGCTGTATAATGAGTGGGTGGGTCTCCCACATATCTGAGAGTGGGATAAGCCAGTAAGTGACCTGCACTAAATAAACGTTGGTCACATCTCAGACACCAGAGCTGGAACACATGAACCCTACCTGTTAAAGTCTCAAAACCTGAACTCTTGGTCTTTACCAGTTGACATTAGACCTTCACCATGAGCTAGTCAGAGTGAGCCACTGGGTTGCTGACTTTTGTCAAGGTCAAGTTCCAGTGATGACTTGGAAAGTGCAAGGCTCCCAGCCATACACTCAGCAGCTGCCTCCTCCCCTCCTCAGCCCCTCTGACCTGTGGTGGGTGCAAAGCAGAGGCATCCAGCTTGCCGACAATGGGGAAGGGGCGGGGGGGGGAGGACAAACTGCCATGGAGAGACCAGCCACGGAGCCGCACAGACACACAGACGCCAATTCGATGCTGCAGGACAGTAGGGGCTCACTCCCCTTGCTGCTTTCACATGCGCCAACTTTATTTTTGAGAGAGATTGTTACTATAGGGCATGTACGCTCACCAAACAGAGACAGACAGAAAGTGAGAAATCACACCCCCACCCCCAGGGAGGATGGCCACACCACAGTCACTTCTTCTCCATTCTCCTCTCACAATTTGGGGCATGTGTGCATATGTGCCCAGTGTGAGTTTCAAGCTGCAGATTCTGAATTCAAACCACTCAACCATATGGTAGAGCAGTGCCTTAACCACCACACTACCTGCTGGCCCCAACAACTTATTATTTTTTTTATCTCATGTGTTATTCCCACTAACGTGGTACAGTCTTCATCCTTCACTAGACACAATCTACCACAGTCCTGAAATACTGGGACCCATCATAATTATTTCATAAATACCTGCTGAATTGAGCAAAAGCAACTTCACAGGTCAGAAGGTGGATGTGGGGGACAGCCCTATAGCTAGTGGTTAAGAGAACCAGATCCCACATATTCGACCATAGTTTGAGTCCCAACAGCACTGAATGGGCTGCTTCATGGGAGGAAGGAATGGAGGAAGAGAGATTGCAGTGTAGACACACCACACTGGAGGGTGATTTGGTGAGATGCTTTCTGTCTCTATTTCCCTTTGACAAATGCATACAGCCTCTGGCAATCAATCAATCAATTTTAAAAAAGAAGTTTTGGGACCAGCAGGTGGCGTGGTGGTTAAGGGTACTGGACTCCCACAAGGCCGACCGTGGTTTAAGTCTTGGACCTGGAGGCTTGCTTTCTCACTTTCACTCTCACTCTCACTCTGTCCCTCTCTGGTCAAAATGTAAAAGTAAATAAAATAATTCTTTAAAAAAAAAAAAAAAGAAAAGAAAAAAAAGAAGAAGTTTCATCTGGACACAGACCAAAGACAGGAATCTCTTCTCCTGGGTATGGCTGAAAGACTGATATATAAACCCAAAAGTATACATCTAATGTTTCTATAATTATCCCATAATTCTAAAGAAGAGCAAATGGCTTGAGAGAAGTGACCAGCCATGCTCACTTTTTTAAACTTGCTAGAGAGTGTGCACACTCACCAGAGAGAGACAGAGAGAGAGAAACTGAGAAAGCACCACACAGATATGGCCACACTGCAATCCCTTCTCCTCCATTCTGCTCTTGGGATCTGGGGCACACAGTCACATGCACCCAGCATGTCTTTGAAGCTACTTGGTCAGAAACTCAAACCGCACAGTTAGCCACATGGGATCCAGCCATCTTAACCACCACATCCTAGGTGGTCCCATGTATTTTTACATATACGTAATACTGACAAACATGTCTGTTCAATTCCTGGAGGAAAAAAGAAAACACACACACACATCCTCAATCTATAGCAAAAGAATTTATCCGATAGTTTTAGGGCAGTTTTATTGACAGTCAGGGTAATCCCTGAGAGAAACTATATCATTTTTGTCCCTGGAGAATTTGACCCATTGAACAGATATATATCTGTCATGCTTCAGCTGTTAGGTTTTGTCTGCAATCAAAAAAATAAATAAGTCAAATTTTCAGCAACCTTTGGCCCCCTGACTTCTTTATTAAAGAAATATTATGGGAGTTAAATTTAAAAATTGTTATTATAGAAAATAAATTGAAAATACAAAAGCAATAGGCCCTTGTATTTATAAATATCAGAAATCCATAGTGTGCATACTAACCTGAAATAATATGTATTAGGTATACTGATGCACCATGAGGCCCATGACAGGTGAGAAATTTAAGCAAAACATCTCTGGAATAGATAATATGGCACTAAAACTGTATACACCTAGCAAATATATATGCTGTGTATTCACTTTTAAGTAATTATTCTTAACTCTTTGGATAATTACAATGAAGTATCAAATTTTAAAAAATTAACCAGAATCTCGTGAACCTTTAAAAAAAATCTTATCTTTGATTTTCTGAATTCCCTTCCAATTCCCATTCACATGGAAGTGCTATGTAGCTCTTTAAGCTAAAATCATAAACAAGAATGGACTTGTTTTCTTTCCTTAAATTGTGTTCAACCACCACAAAATTGTGCTTAATTACCACATCCAACAAAGTGGAGGAATTTCACAATGTACCACCACAATCCTAGCAGCTACCTTGACGCACTGAATTCCAAAGAAAAATACCTTTCAGAAGAAAATTCAACATTTACCTTTCCTTGCCTGGCCTTGACCCTGTGCTGGAATGATGTGTCAGATTCCCAGTGTGCTTCCATGGAGTGTGGCACTTGTAGCAAAGGAAACTAGAACCCTCCCGCCTGCTTTGTCCAAGGGCTGAGGCTCTGAGTGGCTGCCCAGATGGAGCAAGAGACAGAACAAGAGGAGACCCTCCGGTGAGCAGATGGTGAAAGGAGGCTGGGGATGATCGGCAGCAGCGATCTGAACTGGGGTCAGGCCACGGCACAAAAGCGGATTTATGCTGGGCAAAGCAGGGGAAGCTCAACTTCCACCACCAGGAGGTCCCGCACGCTTCACACAATTGCAGAGATTTTTATACTGAACTAGGCCCCTTGTCACCATCCACGGCAAGTCCTTCAGCTAGTGATAAGAGTCTGATAAGAAAAGGACCAGTTGTCATTAGCCATAAAGGTATCTGTTGTGCTCTCTGTATTTGGGGTGGGTACAAGCAGAGCTTCACACATGGGGCAGGCGGGTCTCAAATCTACTCTGGCTTATGTCAGAAAACTTGGGCTGGGATCTGCTCCTGTCTCGTTAACAGCATGTGAGACTTTAGGCACCTTCCTTACACTTCCTGGGTTACACTTTCCCCTTTGCAACTTGAAGATAAAAATGTCTGCTCCACCTACCTCATAGATTGAGAATCAAGTGTGGAAATAAATATATGTGAAATCACCTAAAAAAAACTGTGAAACGCAACACAGAGTACTATTCTTAATTTTTAGTTATAAATCTACTTTGGAGTATTATGGTATGAGATCTTATGGCTATCTGCCATGTCAGATGTTCCATTATTGTTCATTTTAAATTAAATATTATACATATTTGTGTACATAAACTTGTAATCTTCTAAGTTTTACTGTTAGCATTGGTCTGGTTGTGATCACATCACCTATTATAACAATATATTAAACTACCTAATTTGTAAGATTTGTCAGATGTCAAGGAAAACAATGACACAGCCACACTCTTGTGTCACCATATACTCACTTGAGAAAATGTAAATAAATAACCTGAGTGTTCATCAAACAACTAGCATTAGCTTAAAGTAGTCATTCTTAAACAGGGTGGTTCTGCCACCCAGGGATTGCTTGGCACATCTGGAAATATTTCTGGTCACAAGTGGAGTCGAGCTACTGGCATCTAGAGGGTCCTGGCAGGATGCCAACCACCCTACCATACACCTGGTAGCTCCCCAAACACATCGACTATCTGACCCAATCTGGTCAAACTTAAATAAATAAATCTAAAGCAAAACCATTTAACTTCTGCGAGAATCCAGACCTAACTAACGAATCCTGTAGAGATTTCCAGGGTCGGCTTCTCTCATACTGTGTCAACAAACTACAGAGTGCAGAATGGAACACCGGCACTTGAAGGAGCCCATTTCTAATGGTAAGACTTGGGCACAATTACCATAAAGAGGCAGGCAAAAGGAACATCTGGTCTCCATAGGAATTGGTGCTTAGGAAGAGAATCCTTCCACCTAAAGTGGGCAGAAGGCAAGCTGCTCCCAAGGGCCTCAGAAGCCAAGCATCCATTGTTGGGCCCCACTGGTTCTCTTTCAGCTCAGCGGGACCACTTCCAAAAGCACATTACCAGATGAATGGATAGGCCAATCTGCAGAAAGGAATGCCTTTGGAGCGGGATCTCAGTGGACAGGCATGGCTGGTATTCAGCAGAAGGGAAAGTAATAAATTCCACGGAGACAATAGCCCATCTCTTTGCACAGTTCATCACCTTGGTAAGTCCATTTAGCCCCAGGAGGGCTCAGCACTTGGACCTGTTTTATAAGAAATCCTAACATCTGCAACACAGCTTACAGAAGTGTTGAACTATGCATTGTGGTCGACTGCAAGGTCAACAAATTCATTTAATGAGTTGATAGCAGTAATTTCAATGAATAGAATAGAATAGGATAGGACAGAAGAGGGCAGGACAGGATAGGAGAGTGGAGAAGAGAATAAACAGGAAAGAAAATAATGCCGTCCATCCCTTTGAGGGTTAAAGTTGGTTTCTGAAGCTAAATGTTTAGTGCACTTACATGCCTGCCTGTTTACTGGGCTAGGAACTCATATTGCATATTCTTGAGTAGTGACATTAAAAAGTTTGAGAGGGCCGAGACAGACAGCTCCATGGCTCCTGCGATCTAGTCATTTGGGGAGAAAGGAAGATGTCCCACTGATAACTGGGCCTCCAGCATCCAAAACTCGTGTGAACAGCCCTTCTTCAAGAGACAGACAGCTCCATGGCTCCTGCGATCTAGCCATTTGGGGAGAAAGGAAGATGTCCCACTGATAACTAGGCCTCCAGCATCCAAAACTCATGTGACTCCTCGACCCTTGATTGAACTTCCAAGTTTGGGAAGAAACCGATCATCCACCAGATGACTAGAAATCGCTGCAGGACCACAAGAAATATGGGGAAGCAGGAAAATACCTCTCCCACAAGGGAAAAGGATAGCTCCTCTTTATCCACACACAGTTCAATGGAAATCATGGAAATGTCTGATAAAGAATTCAGAACATTCATAATGGCAAAGCTAACAGAGATGGAAGAGAAGAGAGACAAGGAACTGCTGAAGAGGAAGGAAAAAGGAGTTGGAGAGTTCCAGGAGGTGAGGAAATTCATGCAAGATCTAAAAGAGGAATTTCACACTTTACAAAAGAATCAGATGGAACTGTTAGAGATGAAGGCTATAATACAAGAAGTCAAAATCTCCCTTGAAAGTATTAAAAGCAGACTAGATCATACAGAAAATAGAATCTCTAATGTAGAAGAGAAAATGGTTGGCCTAGAAAAATCCACCGCGAAGACTGAGAAAATGGCCCAAAAATTTGAGAATAATATGCGAGAAGTACTAGATACCATCAAACGTCCAAACATCCGGATAATAGGCATCCCAGAAGGTGAAGAGACTCATAAGGGCATTGATAATCTATTCCATGAAATCTTACAAGAAAATTTTCCAAACCTGGAGAGGCACTCAAAGATCCATTCCCAAGAAATACAGAGGACCCCAAATAGAATCAACCCAAGAAGATCTTCTCCAAGACACATTATAGCCAGATTGACCAAAACCACAGACAAAGACAAGATACTAAGACTGGCAAGAGAAAAAAGGCAAGTTACCTACAAAGGGTATCCCATCAGACTAACGGCAGACCTCTCATCGGAAACAATGAGAGCGAGGAGAGAATGGGAAAATGTATTCAAAGTATTAAGGGAAAAGCAATTTCAACCGAGAATTCTGTACCCAGCAAGGTTATCGTTCATTTGGGAAGAAAAGACACGAACTTTCCCAGATAAACAAAACCTGAAAGAATTTACCAGCACCAGACCGGATCTCCAAGAAGTTCTTAAGGGAGTGCTATGTCAGTAAAATTAAATGCAGACACACAGAAATAAGAGTTCAGAAACTAAGAAAATGGGCAACTTAATTGTAGGGCCAAAAGCTGGAGTTGAGTATTACATCCCAGATTTCAATCTGGAACATCGAACCTCAACAGATACAGAAGAAAGATTAAGTACATGAGACTGAACTGATGAAACAGTATTCTACGACTTGACTAAAATATTGCTGCTTTTCTTCTAAGCTTTGTTGTCCGGTTTTAAGGATTTTTGTCCTGTCTTCAGCTATCAATAGATTCATGTTCCGACTATTTGAACAGAATACTAACCTGTTTCTAGGCTTTAAGTTTCAAAGAAATATCCTTACCAGTTCAAAACTGCTTTTCTTGAAACCATCGGCTGATCTTGCTATTGAAAGTAGTTAGATTACTTATGATATTGTGTGATCAACGAAATGTTGGGGGAAAAGGAATTGAAGACAACTGTAGACAGCAGAGATAGTGTAATAAGAGAGTGGAATAGGGCAGAGGGCTAGACATGGGGTAAAAAACATATATATGAAAGTAGAAATGGAATATTATGGATGATAACATGCATTATTAAGCCACTATGCAGTATATTCTAGATGGGAAACCACATTTAGAATGTTGTGATGATGCTCAGGGAATGAATGTAAATTAATAAAAAAAATTTTCAGAAGAAAAAAAATAGGCATTAGAAATACCTATTTGATGACTGCTGTTAAGCTATATAGCCCTAGTTAGGTGCTACTTTATAGTATGTTCATTCTATTCACTGAGGTTTATGCCTAAAGTCAGACTTGTGTTCATGGATATGTACATATCAGCTGTGCTTGCTATTGAAAATATTTAGATTTATTAAGATATTTAGTGAAACAATAAAATGGGGGAGGCATAGAAAGCAACAATAGATACCAGACACAGTGTGGGAAGAGGGTGGGAGATGGCAGAGGGTGAGATAGGGAATCAAGGATAGGAAAAAAGGCAAAATAAACAGAAAACAAGAAATGGAAAATGATTTGTTGACAATAACACATATGTTGATGTGCTTGATTGAGCCAATATACAGTGTATTCTCAATGGAAAAATCTCATTTTGTATGTTATAATGATGTACAGTGAATGAATGTAAATAAAGAAAGAAAACAATGTAAAAAAATAAATAAATAAAATAAACAAATTTAAAAAAAAAAGTTTGAGAGGGCCAACAGGTGGCATGGTGGTTAATGCACTGGAGTCCCACATGGCTGACTGTGGTTCAAGCCCAGACCCAATATCTTGAAAATCATGCTGGCCACATGTGTGTGTATGCCCAGGATTCCAAGAGGAGAATGGAGGAGGAAGAACTACGGCATGGCCTTCCTCGCTGGGGGATGATTTCTCATTTTCCCTCTCTCTCCTTCCAGGAAGCGCACATACCCTATAGCAAAAAAAAAAAAAAAAAAAAAAGTAAGAGAGAGAGAGAAAAACAATGATGAATAAAATCTCAAGTGGCAGTTTTCTGAGAATGGTACATTCACTCTAATGAGACCCAAGAACCACCAAACACTAGAGGCAAACATATGGAAACTAACAGTTCAGGAAAGACACTTCAGTTGGAGACAGAGTATGACAAGCAGGGACTGTCTATCATGAACTGGGCACCACCGGTTAAGCCATGTCCTCACCTTTGGCATTCTACTACTAAGAAAAATTTTTCACCAGACATTCCAATCTCCCTAGGAAAGTTAGGGATGACCCCACAAAGAAGATAACTGAAGTAATGGGTCTTGAAGGATAAGTAGGAGTCTGTTAGATGACAAAAGAAAAGAATTCCAGGGAATGGAACCACCATGTGCAAGGACAGGAGCGCTCCACGACCACTTGCTGGATCCCTAATGACGGAATTAACAAGCAGATGAAGCAGAGGACGACCCAGGCTGCTCAGGGATGGTGATAAAGGCAGAGGGCCTGCATCAGGGAACCTCTGGAGAGATGAGAAAAAGGAAGGCAGTGTGAGGGAGGAGAAGTGGAGAGGCTTTCAAAGTCATTTGCCCACCTCCCCTCTCACCCTCTGCACCCCTGTCCCTGGAAACAGCACGGGGTGAAACCTCACCTTGGGACACTTCAGGACTATCTCTGAGGAAGAAAATTTCAGTGGCCAACAGCTCAAAGATCAGTGTGGAAGGCAGTGTTGGCAAAAAAAGGAAAATGTTCTGGGACTAGCAGGTGATGTAGTGGTTAAGGAGCTGGACTCCCACCTGGCTGACCATGATTCAAGTCCCAGACCCAGTAGCTTAAAAATCATACCAGGCACATGTGCATGTGTGCCTAAAATCCTGAGAAGAAAATGAAGGGGAAGGGACAGCAGTGTGGCCATCCCCCTTGGGGGAGCAATTTCTCACTAGCAAAAACCTTAAAAAATAAATAAATAAAAAATAAAAAAGCTTTTGAGCATTGGCCGAACCTGGAGAACTGCCATGAAATGAAAGAGTTCCTTGCACTCCACGATCCAACATGAGAGCCTGGAGAGGCTCCTCCAACCACTGCTCAGAGCTGGGGCACTGCAGAGGAAGCACAGTGAGAGATGACACGTCCCCTTCCCCAAAAGGACTCGTCGGCATGTGCAGGGACAGGGGAGATGACTAACATGAAACATATGCAGAACCAATAGCAGAGACTATGGCAACTTGAACAGCACTGAGCTGATGAGAGAGGCAGTGCAGCCCACCATCCCACAAACATCACTGGCATGCTTTGGGAATGTTAAGTAGATTGAGTAGCCCAGTTAGAGCTGAGCCATCACAGAAACTGACAATGTAAGATTTCAGGGATTTTTTTTTTTTTTTGAGACAGAGTATGACAAGCAGGGACTGTCTATCATGAACTGGGCACCACCGGTTAAGCCATGTCCTCACCTTTGGCATTCTACTACTAAGAAAAATTTTTCACCAGACATTCCAATCTCCCTAGGAAAGTTAGGGATGACCCCACAAAGAAGATAACTGAAGTAATGGGTCTTGAAGGATAAGTAGGAGTCTGTTAGATGACAAAAGAAAAGAATTCCAGGGAATGGAACCACCATGTGCAAGGACAGGAGCGCTCCACGACCACTTGCTGGATCCCTAATGACGGAATTAACAAGCAGATGAAGCAGAGGACGACCCAGGCTGCTCAGGGATGGTGATAAAGGCAGAGGGCCTGCATCAGGGAACCTCTGGAGAGATGAGAAAAAGGAAGGCAGTGTGAGGGAGGAGAAGTGGAGAGGCTTTCAAAGTCATTTGCCCACCTCCCCTCTCACCCTCTGCACCCCTGTCCCTGGAAACAGCACGGGGTGAAACCTCACCTTGGGACACTTCAGGACTATCTCTGAGGAAGAAAATTTCAGTGGCCAACAGCTCAAAGATCAGTGTGGAAGGCAGTGTTGGCAAAAAAAGGAAAATGTTCTGGGACTAGCAGGTGATGTAGTGGTTAAGGAGCTGGACTCCCACCTGGCTGACCATGATTCAAGTCCCAGACCCAGTAGCTTAAAAATCATACCAGGCACATGTGCATGTGTGCCTAAAATCCTGAGAAGAAAATGAAGGGGAAGGGACAGCAGTGTGGCCATCCCCCTTGGGGGAGCAATTTCTCACTAGCAAAAACCTTAAAAAATAAATAAATAAAAAATAAAAAAGCTTTTGAGCATTGGCCGAACCTGGAGAACTGCCATGAAATGAAAGAGTTCCTTGCACTCCACGATCCAACATGAGAGCCTGGAGAGGCTCCTCCAACCACTGCTCAGAGCTGGGGCACTGCAGAGGAAGCACAGTGAGAGATGACACGTCCCCTTCCCCAAAAGGACTCGTCGGCATGTGCAGGGACAGGGGAGATGACTAACATGAAACATATGCAGAACCAATAGCAGAGACTATGGCAACTTGAACAGCACTGAGCTGATGAGAGAGGCAGTGCAGCCCACCATCCCACAAACATCACTGGCATGCTTTGGGAATGTTAAGTAGATTGAGTAGCCCAGTTAGAGCTGAGCCATCACAGAAACTGACAATGTAAGATTTCAGGGATTTTTTTTTTTTTTTAAGGAAAAAGAATAGCTTTTGTTGTTAAGGCAATGGACTCCCACATGGCCAACCATGGTTCAAGCCTTGGATCTGTCAATTTGAAAATCACACCAGGTGTGTGTGTGCCCAAAATCCCAAGGGGAGAATAGAGGAGAAGGGATTGTGGCATAGTTGTCCTTTCTGCAGGAGGGCTTCTCATTTTCCCTCTCTTTGTTCTCTCTCTTTCTCTCTCTCTCGCTCACTCTCTCGCTCACTCTCTCTCTGGTGAGAGCACATACCCTAAGGCAAAAACCTGAAAATCAAAACAAAAAACACCTTTTCAAGTAAAAATTTCAGACTCGCTGGGGTATAAAATGAAAAAACCCAGGTAAAGACAAGATGGGCATTTTTGTTTTAAAAATTTTCAACATGCATTTCATAAATTTTTATACAAGCTCTTTTGAGCAGATTTTCTTCTAAATATATCAAATGTGCACCTCTTCCCCCCTTCTCTCTCAAGTTTGCTTCATGTCTCACCCAAAGGTTGTCCTCAGGCTCTACAGACCCAGTGCTCTTTCGGTAACTATCAGAATTGAGATCCCACAGATTAGGAATTATTAGCATGACTCTGAAATAAACCTCTTTTTTAACCTCGTACAAACATCAGCCACTCCATGTAAGCAACTCAGACATAGGTGAGCACGTTTCAGGCTTCACAGCAAACCTCAAACACAGACTATGCACTGGAATCTCAGGCTGCAACCACATGGCTGCAACCACATGGACTGCGGAGCCCTGTGCACAAGGCACGTGCCTCGAAAGTGGGGTCGCCAGGAGGTGTGGGCGTTAAGGTGCCTGTGGTTTGCGTACCAGACTTGGTAGCTTGAAAAACACACCTGGCATGTGTGTATGTGCACAAAATCCTGAGAAGAGAATGGAGGAGAAGGGACTACAGTGTAGCCACCCCCTAGAGGGGGTGATTTCTCTCTCTCTCTCCCACCCTCTAGCCCCTGTGAGCATATGCATCCTACAGCAAAGATTAAAAAGAAAAAAAAATTGGAAGCAGATGTTACACTCCTAGGCCACCATCACCTTCTGTGAAATGTCCCATAGTAATTGTAACAAGGTATCCTTGGCAAAATATTTCTTCATTATATGCTGTTTTACTTAATTTAAAAAATGAACAGGCTTAAATATTTTTTAATCTTTATTTTAAATAGGTGCTTTCCCTGCCCTCATAACTACTAACTATAACTATTCTCCTTCGGCTAGGAGGATTATTGCCAACTTTGAGAATTCTCTTCTACAAGTTTACATCTTAAGTAAATGTACATACAAATTGTCCTTGGGCCTACAGGTAAAATTAAGCCAATAGTAATTTTATTTTATGTGTATGATTACTCATAACAAACCTGATTTTAGTTAATGGCTTTACAGGAACTTTCGGGGGAAAACATTGAGTAGTATTAGTATGTATAGTTTCGATTTCCTAATTTACAGGAATTTAATTTTCCTCAAAGTTTACTTATTTATGTCTCCCATGAGCAAGAGAGAGTCAGCACCCCCAGCTGGGTGCCATTGTTGCAGGCCACGCCCAGCCTCCAGTCGGCAGCCCAGAATCGTGGGCCCACACATGACTGGGAACTCAGGGAGGTCTTCAGACTCAAACCAGAGACTCCCACGTGGGATTGCCTTGCAGATCATTGCGTTCACACTGTGCCTTCAGTCGGGTCCCAGGAATTTTTGAACATTTTAAACACAAAGTAGATGAACCCCTGGAGGGGAAAGGGAGGGGTTCACAGTCTTAAATGCTGTGGTCTGGGCTGTGTGATGCTCAGGGCCCTAACCACTTACATAATCCCCCTACAGAAGAGAGAACTTTAGCCTACAAGAGTTAGGAAATTTCCCCAAGGTCACTAGTGGGCAAAGGTAGGAATCAAACCTGGAGCCTCTTAACCATTTTGAAAAATATATGTATTACATTAAAATAACAAAATTCTTCTGAATAATTTTTTTTTTTAAATTTCCAATAGGGTGCATCCACTCACTAGAGGGAGACAGAAACAGAGTGTGTGAGACAGGGGCAGGGGGAGGGAGTGAAAAGGCATCCCTCGGGGATGGCCACACCAGGACTCCTTCTCCTTCGTCTCTCTTTTTGGAATTCTGGGCACGCACACTCACTTTTGGTGTGTTTTCTGAGCCACCAGGTCAGGACTCAAACCGCTCAGTCAGCCATGTGGGGTCCAGCTGCCTTAACCACCACACACCACCAGGTCAGGACTCAAACCGCACAGTCAGCCATGTGGGGTCCAGCTGCCTTAACCACCACACACCACCAGGTCAGGACTCAAACAGCACAGTCAGCCATGCGGGGTCCAGTTGCCTTAACCACCACACACCACCAGGTCAGGACTCAAACCGCACAGTCAGCCATGTGGGGTCCAGCTGCCTTAACCACCACACACCACCAGCTGGCCTTCTTCTGGATTTTTCAAATCTGAAATTATCCCCTCCCCATTTTTTAATTACAATTTAATTTTTGATCTTCCCTTTTAAGAGACTGGTGATGATGGACTATGCTCCGTTGGTAAATTGAACATTGAAAATGTGTTTCTTTTTTCCAGGCAATGAAGGCTTCTACAGCTGGGAATGGAGAGATGAGGCTGAAATGAAAAACTGAAATTTTCAGTGAACTAAGGAGCTTAAAGGGTTAATATCCAGTTATTCTGTTCTACTGCCTTACAAAGAACATTGCACAAATGAGAATTCTGTTTTCTTGATATTTCAGCTTCATAGTCGTGACCTTTCATATCAGTTATAACTGAGACCTCCCAAAAGCTAGGGGAGAGGTTGCCAAAACCCAGGAGGGGAGGGGGATTCCACTCAAGATCACAAAATAGCCAAGAGGCCTCTCCCCAAAGCTTCCATTTCATTTAAGGTGATGTAATTTAAATACTGCTTCCATAAAGAAACATGTATCAAGACAGCAGGTAGCGTGCTGGTTGAGGTGCTGCATTCCCACGGTCAGCCATGGTTCCACACCTGGTAGATTGAAAATCACGCTGGGTGCATGTGCATGCATGCCCAAAATCCTGAGAAGAGAATGGAGGATAATTACCCTCTAGGGGGGTGATTTCTCACTTTCCTGTGCTCTCGCACTCTCTCTCTCTCTCTCTCTCTCTCTCTCTCTCTCCAGCACGCACACGCACAATATGGCAAAAAAAAAAAAAAAAAAAAAAAAAAAAGAAGTAATAAAAGAAAAGAAACATGTATCATGAAATAAAATTTTAAAATTACATTTTGTAAAGTTTACTTATTTACTTCTTCCATGAGTAAAAGAGAGATTGGGGGTGGGGGACAGGAAATAGAGACCCAACAGGGTCTTGACATCATGAGCCTCAGCCTAGCCCGTTCCTGACCACATGTGAGCCCCTTGTATTCAGGGAGGATCTAGACGTGACCCTGAAACCTGCCCTGCTGGGTCAGCCTCACTGGGTGCATTTTACCCCCGGGCCACCCTCTGAGAATTAACAGCTTAAAGGTACGATATGGGAGTGCAGTGATAGTTGGCGGTCCACATTAGGCTGCTTCCACTACCTCGCCGGGAGTTCTAGGTAAGACATGTTCTCACTGAATAATGCCATCAACATTCGCTGAGTAACTACTCTGTCCTAGACACTGTTCTAGTTACTGGGGAAACAGAAATAAATAAAATACAGCCCCCTCGAAAATATCTCTATTTTCATGGAATTGTGTTAAAATGGAGAGAGTTGAACAACAAACAAGGAAAATTAATCCCTTATACAAGCTCCTAACTTGAAATGACAAAATCCAAGATGCTCCCAAAATCCGAAATTTTGCAGCAGTGGCGTGATACTAGAAGCAGAAAGTCCCACGCCTGACCTCACGTGATGGTCGCAAATTACTATGAGTATTGTCTAAAGTTACCTTAAGGCTAAGGGTATAAGGTGCATATGAAGCATAAATGAATTTGATGTTCAGACTTGGGCCTCATACCAAGATATCTCACTACGTGTATGTAAATACTTCAAAATCTGAAAAGATCTGAAATGCTTCTGGTCTCAAGCATTTCGGGTCAGGGATCCTCAACATGTCTATTAGAAGGGGATAAGCACTTTGGCAAAATAATAACGAAGGGAAAGAAGGAACAAGCAATGTGGAGGGGAGTGGTGTGGCTCTTTTTAAAAAGAGAAGCAGGGGACCAGCAGATGGTATAATGGTTATGTCCCTGGACTCCCACATAGTCAACTGTGGTTCAAGTCACTCTCCAGCTCTAAACTCACGTCAGGCACATGTGCATACATGTGTGCCCAAAATCCCAAGAAGAGAATGAAGGAGAAGGGATTGCAGTGTGACCATCCCCCCCTTGGGGGGAGATTTCTCACTTTCTGTCTTTCTGTCTGTCTGTCTCTTCAGCAAGCTCACACGCCCTATAGCGAAAATCTCTCAAAAAAAAAAAAAAGAGAGAGAGAAGCAAAAGAAAACCTTCCTGAATGGTGGCAACCAAACCAGGAATGGCAGTGGGGTTACTGGAGAAAGAGTGGATCCTGGAGAAAGAGCCCTCCAGAGAGAAAGAGCAAGTGCCTGCAGAGGCAGAGTAAGCAGGATGCCAGCCTGGCTGGAACAACAAAAGGGAAAAGAACTGAAGAAGTCAGCAAGGGGACAGAGGAGCCAGCAAGTACAGTCGGGAGGGGCACTTAAGGACTCTGGCTTTCATGCTGAGACGGAAAGTCCTAATTAGAGGGTTGTGACAGGGAAGGCACATGAAGGGGCATACTCTAAAAGGATCGTGGGGGTGCGGTGTGGATCTGACCACAAAGTGGAAGCCAGAGACCTGGCAGGCCATAATGACAATTCAGATGTGAGATAAGAGGGGGTGGTAGAGGGTGGTCTCACCCCAGACACAGGACACAGCAATGGGAGGGCGGACAGGATTTACGGAGTGGTGAGAGAGGCCAGGGAGATGCCTAGACTCACTCTCTACACTCCGTAAGCAAGGGGCAGGCAGAGTGGGGGAGGCTGCAGGGAGGGAAAGAGTTCAGTTCTAGACTGCACGGTCTGGCATGCCTGTCGGATGTTAAAGGGGTGATATCAAGTGGACCACCGGATAGATAGACTTGGGGTTCAGAGGAGAGACAGGCTGGAGTGGTGCACTTGCCACTCCTCAGTAGGAAGATGGCATGTAAAGCAAGAACTGGAATGACATGGCTCTCCAAATATAAACAGGGAGGACAAGAAGTCCAGGCAGGCACTGGGCGTGCAGCCATTGAGAGGTTGAGGAAATGAGGAAACATAGAAAGGAAAGAGAGGGAGCACTCAGCAACCTTAATTAAGAGGAAGCCAAGAGAGTGTTACCGTTAAAGCTAATCAAAAACAACGAGGCCAGCAGGTAGTGGTGAGGGTAAGGCAGCTGGATCCCCCATGGCCGACTGTGCAGTTTGAGTCCTGGAGCAGATGGCTTGAGAAACATGCTGGGCATGTGTGCCCAAAATCCCAAGAAGAGCATGGAGAAGAGACTATGGGGTGATTTCTACTTCTCTCTGTCTCTGTCTCTCTCTCTTTCTCTCTCTCTCTCTCTCTCTAGCAAGTGCACACACCCTCACCCTATAGCAAATACTAAAAATCGACAATGACAAGAAAGTATTTTAGGAAAGAAGCAACAGTGCCAAATGCTTCAGACTGTTTGAATACGAAGGACTATGAAGGGGGCGCCACATTTGGCAGGTTTAGCAGAAGTGGAGGTTCCTGGTGAGCCTGAGCAGGGCAGAGCAGGACAGGGAAAGCCGCACTGCAGTGAGATTGAGGACAAGGGCAACGAAACTGAAGATGGTGAATAGAGACGATGTGTTCAAGGAGTCTACTACAAAAGGGGGCCAAGGAAGCGGATGGTAGCTGATGGACAGAGGGATCAAAGAGGCGCATTACTGAGGAGAATGGAGGAGAAGGGATTACAGCACGGCCATCCCCCGGGGGTTGATTTCTCACTTTCTATCTCTCTGTCTCTGTCTTTCTGGCAAGCACATGTGCTCTATAGCAAAAACCTTCCCCCTCCCAAAAAAAAAAAAAGTTGCTTACAATCTCTAGCACTCCCAGCATGCATGTTTACAGGAAGGACTAGAGATGAGATGAGAGTAGAGACAGGGGTACCCCACATGGTGCTCTTGGATAGGCCAAAGGGGGAGCATCATGCACAAGAGCAGCTGGTCCAAGAGGAACTGCCATCTACTGTTCCAGACACTAGGAAAACACGCCTGAGGATGATAGACATTAGACACGTGGTGGAGGGCCCTAGAAGAATGGGATGTCAGCTCCAGTTGCAGCTCTGATAAATGGCTTCTCACTGTGTTTCTGAGCAATTTCCACTATTTCTCCTACAAATCACACGTAAGAAGAGGGGGGGAAAAAGGTAAATGAAGATTTCCATTTTTTTTTGCATGTATTTCCCTTTTTGGTTGTTTTGATTGATTTGTGATCAGTCTATCAATTTTGGAAGGACTATATATACATACACACATACATATATACATACACACACATATATACACATACACACACATACATACACATATATTTGCATATATATGTCCATCTGGAGGGCTCTTTCTCCAGGATCCACACGAGTATCCCCACTGCCAGCCCTGGCTTGGATGCCACCATTCAGGAAGGTTTTCTTCTGCTTCTTTCTCTTTCTCTCTCTCTCTCTTTTTTTTTTTTTTTTTTTATTTTTGGAGAGGTTTTTCGCTACAGGGCGCGTACGCTCGCCAGACAGACAGAGAGAGACAGAGGGACAGAAAGTGAGAAATCACCCCCCAGGGGGGATGGCCATGCTGCAACCCCTTCTCCTCCATTCTCCTCTTGGGATCTTGGGCACGCACGCACATGTGCCCAGTGTGAGTTTTAAGCCACCGGGTCCGGGACGTGAACCGTGGTCGACTACGTGGGAGTCCAGTGACATAGCCATTACGCTAACTGCTGGTTCCCTTTTTTTTTTTTTTTTTTGGAGAGATTGTCTCTATAGTGTGTGTGAGCTCACTGTATATGGGACTCAAGTCTATGCATATACATATATATGTGTGTGTGTGTGTATTTCTAATTTGTCTTTACCAGACTGCAAATGCCACATCCCCTTAGCCTTTCTTCAAACTTTTTGGAAGTCCTACTTTGACAATTCTGCAGCTACAGAGAGGCTCAGAGTCAAGCACAGGAGCAGGATGAGGACTAGTCTCACCTTCCAGGGCTTGACCAAACTGGGATTTTTTTGGCCTTTCTTTAAATTCTAGGAAATGCTCTAGGTCAACTTCATCCTGACACTATCTGTAGTACCCACAATAATTCCCCTTCTGGGATGTAAATTATGACTTATATGTAACATTGTTTTTCCCAAAATGCTTTACAATACATTGGCATGCCAAAACCCATCCACTGTCTCTGGTCCCTTCATAGCTTCTCTTTTGCAGACACAGAACTGTCAGAACATAAACACTCTTCTATTGGAATGCAACCACGGCGGGGGGCGGGGGGGAAGGGGGCAGAAGGCCAAAAAAAAAAAAAAAAAACACCACTCCTAATCTAAGACTGAAACAGGCAGAGACTGGCAGATGAAGACTGTCAAAGCTGTCGTATCACAGGTAAGGGAACACCTAAGCACCTAATAGTCTCTCTGGCAATCATGGAAGAGATGACAGCTCCTGACTGAGTGTACAATGCTGGATGTCATTAAGTTACAAGAAAAACAAGCCCTGTCTCAAATCTGCCCGGGACCAGCAAATGACGTAATGGTTACATTGTTGGACTCCTACGTAGTCAACCGTGGTTCAAGTCCCAGACTCAGCAGCTTGAAACACACATGGCATGTGTGTATGTGTGCCCAAAATTCCAAGAGGAGAATGGAAGAGAAGGGACTGCAATGTGGTCATATCCCCCCGGGACTGATTTCTCACTTTTTGTCTCTCTTTCTCTCATCTCTCCAGCAGGTGCATGCGCCCTACAGCAAAAATCGCTCTTAAAAAAAAAGTTTTATAAATAGCAGGTAAGTACATAAAAAATAAAAACAAAAAATGGAAAGAAGAAAGAGAACGAGGGAGGGAGTTGAATAAGTGTGTGAGTGTGTTCACGTATGCACACAACTATATACACACGTACATGCATCAACATGCCTCTATCAATTTACTAGTTGGGTACCATTTATCTAAAATGCTGAGGACCAAAAGTAACTCAGATTTTGGATATTTTCAGATTTTGGAATATTTGCATATACATAATAAGATATAAGGGACCCAGGGAACCAGCAGTTAGCATAATGGCTGTGTCACTGGACTCCCACGTAGTCAACCGTGGTTCGCATCCTGGACCCGGTGGCTTAAAACTCACACCGGGCGCGTGTGTGTGTGTGCCCAAGATCCTGAGAGGAGAATGGAGGAGAAGGGATTGCGGCGTGACCATCCCCCATGGGGGGTGATTTCTCGCTTTCTGTCTCTATGTCCCTCTCTGTCTGTCTGGCGAGCGCACGCACCCTATAGCGAAAAACCTCTCCAAAAAAAAAAAGATATAAGGGACCCAAGTCCACAGGACCCAAGTATATAAACACCAAATTTATGTTTCATATATACCTTTTATGAAGTATAACTTTATACAATATATCTATATTAGAGCATTTTGACTATGACCCATCACGTGAAGTCGGAGGTAGAATTTTCCATTTGTGCTGTCATATCAACACTCAAAAAGTTTCAGGTTTGGGAACTAGCAGATGACATAATGGTTATGCCACTGAACTCCCATGTAGTGGACCATGGTTCGAGTCCTGGACCTGAAGGCTTGAAACTCACACTGAGCATGTGTGCATACATACCCCGAATCCCAAGAGGAAAAAGGATTGTGGCATGGCCATCCTGTCTAGAGGGTGATTTCTTGTTCTCTGTCTCTCTAGTGAGCATAAGCACCCTATAGCAAAAATCTCTCTCAAAAAAAAAAGTTTCAGACTTTAAAGTATTTGAGATTTTCTGATTAGGGATGCTCAACTTGTATTCTCAAATCAGGGAAGGACCAGCAGGATACCTGGAATTTCGACCCAGCTGGATCACTAACGATATCTGTGACTTTGTACAAGTCATTTCAGTTCCAACGTTTTTCAGTTTGTCCACTTGAAAAAAACTGTCTAAGATCCATTTTAGGCTCTAAAATTCTATGTCTCTACAATACTATAAACTATAAATAGTTAAAAATAGAGCATATGATATTTTCCTAGAGTACTAACCTTAAAGCTTTTTAGTATATTAAACCTGTTTTAAATAGAATTGAGTAATAAAAAGACATTCAGTCACTTTTATTAGAATTTCATGGTCAGAAATTCAGGTTTCTCTATAATCCTTATTATTACTTTTTACCATCTTTAATATTATTGCTATTTCTTTAAACTCCATACCCTTATCTTTTTCTTTTAAAGCTGTTCCAATAAAACAATTATTACCTTGGTTTATAGCTAAGGAAATCCAAAGAAAAAAGGCAAATTATTACTTATAAATAAAAAAGTCCCAAAAAAACTTTGTTTTGCATGTTCCATAAAGAGAATTTTTTTTAATCAAACAGTTGAGAGAAAGGATCATTAACCCAATTTATTATCATCATATAGTGAATATAAAAACAGGCCAAACCTAGAGGCACACAGAAACACCGTAACGACATAGTCCACCGATAGGGGCACAGGCTCTGTGTCCTTTCATTCAACATTTAAGGCAGGATGAATTGCAAGGACTCTGCCCTTACTTTGCAAAGGCAATATGGCTCTACTCAAACACAATCTTGGGCCACCAAGACAGAATCCACTGCTTTACTTCTTTGGTAAGTGAGAGGTGAGGTTGGAAGGAGGTTGGAAGGATAATCTCTTCCTGAGGGGCCTAACCGTTATCTACCCACTTCAGGCCTATCTGCCAAGGACTCCGTGATCTACTCACAAGAGGACTTTGCAAGTCACTCCCTCAGCACTTTAATATCAAGGAAAGTGTTATCTTTTGCATTCAAACCACTATTCACATCTGGCTGGTAGGGACGTAAGCCATAAGGTTTTTCACCAGATTTGTTTCTGTCCATGAGCTCTGGTAACCATCAAAGTATGTGACAAGCATGGCTCTCACCAGGGAAGGCAGCAGGCTTGCCCTGTTACTGCTCTAACTGGCTGTCAGAGCATGCTTTAGATTAAAAGTGAAAGTAATCAATAAAGCATGACCAGTTTCTCTAATAATTCTAACCTACCAGGACCACACTCACATTCCTCAGTGCCCAGCAGACATTTCTATAAAGGAAGTGAAGGAACTGACAGCACACAGTATACCCACAAAGAATGACAGTCCTGCTACAACTGGTAAGAAACACACCTTTCCTTCCCCAAATAACTCAAAGCCTCATTACACCGAAAGTTTGTGTAAGATTTTAGAATCCCTAAGTGTGATGGAAGGCCACAGTAAAATGCTTAAATGTGTTAGGAGAAACGCTAAGAGGTGTTCAGGCATACCCTTACTTTCCAGAGATTCTATAAATACTCTTCCAAGTTACAGTGACTTCAATAAAGCTTCCTATTTTTGCATCTGTACCTACCAATTTTCTGAGAATTACATGTTTGCCCAAATTAATGTAAAGCCAAGGAAGGAGCTCACCAAAGCCAAGGCTCCGGATCCCTGCTGATAAGTACACGTGTGAGGCACTCGCCCGAACAAATGAGCAGCCTTTGCTGGGTCACAACACAAATCAATCCTCCTCCTCAAACAAGGAACTCCCTCCCTCGATTACAAAGGATTTCTTTTTCTTTTTAGGAAGTTTAAGATAAAGTTAAGGCAAAATAGTGCTAAAAAGTAAACATCAAGTTTGGAAAGAAAACGCAACCAAATAGCTCGCTCAGCTAAAACTCCATAAAGCCCAATGGGATTATATAATAACCAGGAAACGACAAAAATACAATCTCTGCCACATCTGAATTTCCCTTTCTGCCCTGCAAGAATTAAAAGGTAAAGTAACCATCTTCAGTGCTTTCACATGATCAGGCTGCGAGACGGTACTTTCTTGAGATGGCGAGAGAAATTAAATTCAAACCTTATGTGTATGAACAACCAGCTTTTGGAGTGTTAATTAGAAAAGTAGGCAGGGAGCTGCAATAAATCCACAATAGATATTTGAAAACAAAAAAGACACTCGAATCCAAAGGTAATCATTCCTTTCTGCATTGCAACGTGTGCGGCCCAAGTACAAAATAATGTACAACAAAGACGTCAGTGCACGGGATATATGGCCGGAGGGAGAGTTTCCAGAAATATTTATATCATACATATAAAACTAAGTCTCCACTCTGAAAGGCGGAAAATAAACATTTACAACCTTACCTTTGCCAAAACTTTGGATGTAGCCTGTTTTTCTCAGGGGCTTTCAGTTCATAGGGAAAGTTTCGCAAAGCTGGAGTCTCCACACACATCCACAGTCTCTGTCTTCTCTCTGCCCATGGCAAGCCAGGAAACAGTGTCTAACACTTCAAATGCTCAGCCGTTAAGAGCTAAAAACAGATCCTGTGCAATGCTGGGTATATTTTTGTCTGCTAGCTACACACCCTCATCATGTTCAATTTTTTCCATTGGTGGAACAGTATGATGCAGACTTAACCAGAAAGTGGTTTTCCATGGGCTGCCTAAAACAGTTAGCTGGGACAGCCTGCCATCCTGCCTCAGAGACGGAAGGCTCGCCCATGACTGGGCTGTTGTTGAACCCACATTCCACAATGACCACCAAAGCTCCATAGGAACGCGGCTCCACAGCTTGCTGAATAAAGGTTTACTCACTCGAAGGGCGCCTTGGCTTCTTTTTTAAGCCCTTTAGCAGCAAGAATACACACCTACCATCCTTGTGTTTGGAGTGGTAGTAAACATTCTGCCTCCCCAAACCACAGCTGGAATGTTACGGTCATAAAAACTCTGCCTCAAAAGCAATCCATAAAAATAATTTTATGATTTGCAAAATATTGAGTGTACACTTCCTCTATGTTCCTTGCAGAGTTAGTTCATTTTTAAGTTAGCTGAAGTACACTACCCTACTCTGGAAGTTTTTGGTAGCCAAACACGGTACTATTCTCGACATCTACATTAAATTGACTAAAGTAAAAGTTATATGCCAAAGGTTCAGAGTGTTAAGTTGTGCTATATCCTTTAATGGAAAACCTTATTTAATGAATATGAAAAAGATAAAGTGACACCAGGAGGTCATTTATATTAGTTATTGTAGAGAGCCCAATGGAAAACAGGATCCCATCTACATGGTAGTATGCAAATCTGCAAAATTATATTCTATAGAAGAAAACAAGTAATCAGAAGCTTTCAAGACGTACATATTCTGGGGACCAGCAGATGGCATAATGGTTACATTGCTGGACTCCCACACAGTCGACTATGGTTCAAGTCCCAGACCCGGCAACTTGATGTCATGCCAGGCATGTGTGTATATGTGCCCCAAATCCTGGGAAGGACCAGCAGTTAGCCTAATGGCTATGTCATTGAACTCCCATGTAGCCGACCACGGTTCGAGTCCTGAACCCAATGGCTTAAACTTACGCAGGGCACGTGTGCATGGATGCCCAAGATCCCGAGAGGAGAATGGAGGAGAAGGGATTGTGGTGTGGCCATCCCCCTTGGGAGGTGATTTCTCGCTTTCTATTTCTCTGTCTCTCTCTGTCTTTCTGGCGAGCGCACGTGCCTTACAGCAAAAACCTCTCTCCAAAAAAAAAAATCCCAGGAAGAAAATGGGGAAGAGGGGATTGTGATGTGGTCACCCCCCTGGGGGTGGGGGGGTGTGATTTTTAACTTTCTGTGTCTCTGTCTGTCTCTCCAGCAAGCACATACATCCTATAGCAAAAATCTCTCTCTTAAAAAAAATGTACATGTGTGTGCAGATATACAAGTTATCCTGACAAACATGTACCAAGAGTTTTTAAATTTTAATTTATTATTTTCTTATATTTTTACATTTAATTACTGCACATCTTTACAACATACAAAATGAACTTTCCCAGCATTAATACATTGAATATTAGCCCAAGGATATTACCATATACATTATCAACAGATCATTTTTGTCTGTTTAATGTTTTGTTTATTTTGCCCCTTGATTCTCCCCTTCCTACTCCCCATTGCCCGCCCTCCTCCCACATTGTCACTAGTATCCATAGTTGCTCTCTTTGCTTTTATACCTCCCAGTCTGTCAGTTTCTGCCATAGAGTGCAGGCATCAGGAATACATTGAGTGAGGACATACATACAATGCCTCTCTTTCAGTCTGGATTGCTTAGCTTAGTAGTAAATCTTTCGTATTCATCCACTGTCTTTTTTTTTTTTTTTAAGAGGTTTTTGCTATAGGGCGCGTGCGCTCGCCAGACAGAGAAAGACAGAGAGATAGAAAGCGAGAAATCACCCCCTAGGGGGGATGGCCACGCCACAATCCCTTCTCCTCTATTCTCCTCTCGAAATCTTGGGCATGCACACACACGCGCCCGGCGTGAGTTTTAAGCCACCAGGTCCAGGACACAAACCGCGGTCGACTACGTGGGAGTCCAGCAACATAGCCATTAGGCTAATTGCTGGTCCCAGTATTCATCCACTTTCTAACAAATGTCAGGGGCTCATTGTTTTTCGTTGTTGCTGCTGAGTAGTATTCCATAGCGTATATGTGCCACACTTTTTCAATTCGTTCATCTGTCTTTAGGTATTTGGGTTGATTTCATGTCTTAACAACTGTGAATAATGCTGTGATAAGCATGGATGTGCAAGTGTTTTTCCAACTGAGTGTATTCCTATCCTTTGGGTAGATACCCAGGAGTGGAATTGCTGGGTCGTATGCATTTCTATTTGTAGGTTTTTGAGGAACCTCCATATTATTCTCCACAGTGGCTGTACTCATTTACATTCCCATCAACAGCATAGAAGAGTTACTTTTTCACCACAGCCTTAGCAACACCTATTATTCCTTATTTTTTTAATCTTACCCATTTTGACTAGGGTTAAGTGGTATCTCATTATAGTTTTAATTTGTATCTCCCTTATGATAAGGGATGTTGAGCATTTTCTCATATGGTTTTTGGATTTCATGTCTTCCTTGGAGGACTGTCTGTTCAGCTCATTTGCTTATCCTTTAATTTTTTAAGGGACTATTTTTCTTTTTTTAAAAGTATGAATGGATCAACATATGGAACAGACAAAATTCTTACTTAATCTTATCTTTTTTTTTTTTTAAGAGGTTTTTGCCATAGGGCGCGTGTACTCGCCAGACAGACAGAGAGAGACAGAGAAACAGAAAGTGAGAAATCATCCCCCATGGGGGATGGTCACGCCGCAATCCCTTCTCCTCCATTCTCCTCTCGGGATCTTGGGCACGCACGCACACGCGCCTGGCTTGAGTTTAAGCCACTGGGTCCGGGACACGAACCGCGGTCTACTACGTGGGAGTCCAGTGACATAGCCATTATGCTAACTGCTGGTCCTGATTCTTACTTAATCTTGAAGACTAGATTCTACCATAAACAGATAAGCTTTTAGTTCCTTAACTGGATAAAAAGAAATATATCTTTCTTCTTAGTAGGAATGCTAATCCATTGAGCCCCTACTCCTTTAGACCTAGCTGCATCACTGTTACTAGATAGAAGGTAAAATAAAGTGCAAGCCAACATAAAAGGAAGCCTTCCTTCCCATCACAAGGAAACCATGTGACAGAAGGAAGGCTCACTGACACGAAGAGAAATGGGGGATTATTAGAAAAAGGAAGAAAATTGAAAGAGAAAACTTTCTGAGGGTGAAAGAAGTATCGGAAAATCAATTAATTGCACAGGAATCCTTGAATGCCCCTATTCTAGTCTCCCTTCTAGATTTCCTTTTTCTTTTTCTTTCTTTCTGTTTTGAAAGTTCATTTATCTCTTCTATGAGCGAGAGAGCTAGAGAGCAACAAAGAAACAGAAAAACCACAATGGGTTCCTGACATTGCCATCTACCCTCAAATTCAGTTAGCCTGGGGCCAGGAGGTGGCATGGTGGTTAAGGTGCTAGACTCCCACATGGCCAACTGTGTTTGAGTCCTGAACCTGGCAGCTTGAAATTCTTATCAGACACACATGCATGTGTGCCCAAAATTCCAAGAGGAAAATGAAGAAGGAACTGCAGAATGGCCATTCCCCTGGGGGGTGATTTCTCACTTTACCTCTCAGAGTCTCTCTCTGTCTCCCAGCCAAATACATGCAGCCTATGGAAAAAAAAAAAAAAAAGGAGCTAGCCCTGGATTATGGGCATATACATGCCTGGCATACTCAGGGAGGTCTCTGAACATAAACCCACAACTCACGTGGATCAGCCTTGCAGAGCATATTTGCTTCTAGATTTTCTTAAGATAATTCCAACCTGACATATTTTGTATGTAGATCCCTTTACACCAGAACTGCCTATAAGAATGAGTTATCTCTAGCATTCCTCAAACATTTTAAATGGGTTTGCAATCAACTGGTTCCATATTTTATTACTGAGGTCACTCGATAACTTTAGTGCTATGAATTTATCAAGTCACTTGGGGTTTCAAACTATGCAAAGTTTTCAAGTTCTTCAGACTTTGTCCAATTACAGTAAAATATTCTCAGTTTAGTTCTCCATCCTAAAATTACAAAACCAGCATATTTTCAAATTATAAAGCTAGACATTCTTTCTAATGCTCCATCCTGAGATAATAACATAACATATGTGTTAACAGACATCTAAAATTAAATTCCTTGGCAAAGACCTCTAAGAAACATGTAAATCACTACTTAGGAAGCATTTGATTCTGAGGCATGCAATGCAAAATGACACACATAAAAGCAAATATAACAAAGTGTTAACAATTACAGAATTCAAGTATTGGGTTTATGAATGTTCACTTTACAGTTCTTTTTACTTTTCTATATTTTTGCAAATTTTCTTAATAAAAGGTTCAGGGAAATTATACATACACAAACATATACATACACACATACACACACACACACACACACACACAATAACACACTGAGTTAATCCATTTTTAAAAACATGTTTTATGTTTTATTATGTGCCTAATCAAGACTAAGCACAAACGGTTGCTAACTGGATTTTCACCATGGACACAGATCTCCTATCTCCTACACCTGTGTGTATGTGCAGGTATACAACACTGTGCTCTTGGGTTTTCTGTGCCTACCTGGGAAAGAGCTGAAAGATGGATGATAATAAAATGGAGCACAGGAACATTCCTAAGCACTGTTTCCGATAGAAAAGCAATATTTCAAATAATGTGCACTGAAAGAACACAGAACTTGAGAAATACAGATGTGAAATTTCCCTAGGTGAAAGGAATACTACAAGAAAATGAAGCATACAAGGTATTCATGGAAGACTCCTGCCACCTCAGAAGTATTACCTGAGGGGGGTAATTTTTCTCCTCATTTGATCACAAGGCCCGAATCTATTGTAGCAAGACTGTTTCTTATACCACAGGCTCCCAGATTAGTCCAAAGAATACAGCTAGAGTGTGTGTGGCTGGCCTTCGGGTAGCTGAAGTTTCACCTCCAACGTGTGATACTGAAAACCCACATGAATGTACAACTGACTCAACATAATTAACTTGCCACTCAGTTATCAATACCAAGAAGCCAGTGAAACAGCTCAGGCTTTCCCATCCCTCTGCCTTCACATTGGATCCTGCTGTGTGACACTGAAGGTATCATTTAACTTCTACAGCCTCAGTTTCTTAATCTGTAAAGAGGAGATATATCCGTTTAACCCACTTCCCAGGGTTATCATACGGATTAACAGATATAAACTGTTTAACACAGGCCTGCCAAGTCCAGTACTTTAATACACTCCTGACACATGCTGAATACCAAGTAACGATCTGTTGAGTAAATGCATGAATGAATGAGTGAACGGGAAACAAAGTGATGGTGGCAGATAGGAAAGGAAAACAGTATTTGTTGCGGTCTATATATTTTGTCAGAAGATACTCAGTCTCTTTATTTAAATGAGCCTGGGGCCAGCAAGTGGTTAAGATGCTGGATTCCCACATGGCTGACCACAGTTTAAGTCCCAGACCTGTAGGCTTGAAAATCATGCCAGGTGTGTGTGTGTGTGTGTGTGTGCCCAAAATCCCGGGAGGAGAATGGAGGAGAAGGGACTGCACTGTGGCCATCAGCTCTGGAAAGTGATTCCTCACTTTCTCTCCCACTGTCTGTCTCTCTCTGTCTCTTGGCAAGCATATGTGCCCTATGGCAAATATGAACATACATACATACATACATACATACATACATACATAAGCAGCCAGCCATCTGTAACCACACAGTGACACAGCAGTAACACTACTAGACCCAATGGGAATGTCCTCAGATTGCATCATAAGATTTCCCTGTACACACCAGGGGCATGCACATGTGCCTGTGATCCAGACTCGCTGGGGCTGGTGCTGGATTGTGGCATGAGGACCCTGTAGAAGGTGTCTCCTGTCTCCCTCCTCCTCTTCTTTGTTCCTCTTTTCTTCTCTCCCCTCCACAGAATTTAAAAAATAAAACAACCTTAAAAAAAAAAATAGACCACCTCACATGTGACCACTGCCCACTCAGCCAAATTTTATAGGGTTTCTGCCCAAAGTTGCCCAGCCATTCTCCCGCACCATTCCCTGCTCCAATGCGGCTTTGATCTCAAGATGTTGAACAGCCCTCTGGTGGCCAGGGCATGCTGCAATGCTGGTGCTCGGCCATGTGCTCCTGCCCGTGCTGTGGGGCCTGTGTCAATGGGGGCCCTAGTGCAAGAGAAATCCTGGAACTCAGTGTTGAGGGTCCAGCTCTCACAGCCACAAACTGATGAGGGCTCCAACTCATGCTCTTAAAAACTTTTCCTGGGACAGTGCCTGTCCTACAGTGATTATACACTGTCGGAAAATAGATGCTGACCAAGAAGGAAACAGCCCAGGAGTCTCTATTAAAAAACTTAATATTGGGCAAGTCAGTGGCATGGTGGTTAAAGCAAATGAGTCCCACGTGGTCAACTATGTGGTTCGAGTCCCAGACGTGGCAGCTTGAAA
>NW_006159444.1:1572598-1609537 GCF_000334495.1 Tupaia belangeri chinensis
CAGCATGGCCATCCTCCCTGAGAGTGATTTCCCCCTTTTTTGCTCTCTCTCTGGCAAGTGCACATGCCCTATAGCAAATATTTTTTTTTTATTTGACCAGATAGGGACAGAATGAGAGACAGAGACAGAGAGAGAGAGAGAGAAAATGAGAAAGTAAGCCACCAGGTCCAGGATTCGAACCACAGTCGGCCATGTGGGTGTCCAGCGCCCTTAACCACAATGCCACTTGCCAGCCCCAATATAGCAAATATTTTTAAAAATTTAACTCAACATTTAATATATAAGTTAATTTAGACAAACCCTGAATATAACAAACATGTGAAATACAGGGAGTTAATTTAATTCATTTTAATTCTGGGATGAACAGTTGGCATATTGGCTATGTTGCTAGACTCCCATGTAGTTGACTACAGTTTGATTCCAGGACCCGGTGGCTTAAAACTCACGTCGGGCGTGTGTGCGTGCATGCCCAAGATCCCAAGAAGAGAATGGAGGAGAAGGGATTGTGGCATGGCCATCTCCTCCAGGGGCTGATTTCTCACTTTCTTTCTCTCTGTCTCTCTCTTTCTGGAGAGTGCACGTGCCCTATAGCAAAAACCTCTCAAAAAAAAAATACCTTTAATTGTCACCTCATGATGTGATAGAGACTAAAAGGTCTCCTCTTGTCATTTTTCTCTACAAATTATGTGCCACTTTTGTTGGCCCTCTACTACACCTTCGTCAAAATGCTTCTAATCACATAGGGCCATGTTTTAAATAAGAACAAATGAAGAGCAAGACAAACAGCAAACTAGAGATGCCTTCTAAAACAATAATAAATTTTAAGAAAATTCAAAATGCAATACTAGCTTGGCATATATTACTTTAAAGTCATAGCAAACCTAAGTTCCACAATATAAGCATTTTTTTTTAGTGCATATTGAGTCAATTGTCATGAAAATGAGAACTTTTAAGTCACAGATATTTATGCAATTCATGAATTACTTTACGTTACATAACAAGCAAGCCTGATCATTTCATTTGCAAAAATGAGCAACTACTATATGACATAAAAATTAATATTTAAAATTAATTCTTCCTAATGGTTTTTCTTTAAAGTGATTTTTTTTCTATAGGCCATTACATCTAAACTAAATACAATTTGTGACCAGCAGGTGCTGTGGTGGTTTAGGCACTGGACTCCCATGTGGCTGACCACAGTTCAAGTCCCAAATCAGGCAGCCTGCTTTCTTGCTTTTTCATTCTCTCTTGCTTGCTCACTTGCTCTCTCTTGAGCATTTGTGCCCTATAGCAAATTAAAAAAATAATAAGGGGCCAGCAGGTAGCATGGTGATTAAGGTGCTGAACTCCCACATGGCCAAACTATGGTGCGAGTCCTGAACTTGGCAGTTTGCTTTCTCATTTTCTCCCTCTCTGTCTCTCTCTCTGATAACTACAGCAGGTTAAAAACAACAATGAAAATAAGTAAAATGAAATAAATTATTCTATTAAAATAATAATACATGAAATTATTTTAAAATTATTTTTTAAAAATGAAATACACTTAACAATAGAAAATGAATGATAATGCCTAAAATATTAAAATTTGAAATTAAATGGAAAGATTTATATTAAGTAGCAGGTAATATTTTTAAAGAGACATTTATTAAATTTTATTTATTATTATTTTTTAACTTGACTGGACGGAGAGAGAGAGAGAGGAAAAGTGAGAAAGTAAGCTTCCAAGTTCCAGACTAACCATGGTCAGCCATGTCAGAGTCCAGTCCCTCAACCACTCTGCCACCTTCTGGCCCCAGCAGGTAATATATTTTACATAATTGATAAAATCTGTATTAAAAGCCATGTTACCAAAAATAAAAACCCTACAAAATGACCTTCAGCTAAGGTAAAATTAAATTTTCACTAGAGAAAAATCATTTAGGAAATAAGTTTGTACAATCCCAGCTTAAAAATACTAGACCCTAGATACATGTGTTTATAACATTTTTGAAGGGTTACACTGGAACATTTTAAAAAATAGAAGTAATCTGCCCAGATCTAAATGTAATTAAAGTGCTATATTCAGCCTCCTGGCACTTTTTTTTTTATGGACTAAAGTAAAATTATTTAAGCTGAAAGGTTTATAACAAGTTTAATTCAGAGAATAATTGAATCTGAGTTTCCAATGAGCCCAAGGAGGTCATCTATCTAACCTAAGCTTCTAATCTGAGAGCTTCCCACAGTATCCTGACAGATGGGCCACTCTACTGAAATACATCATTCACGTGACGTCTGCAGCTCTACTAGGGAACACATCCCATTGTTAGATAACCAGTTAATAGATGAGAACGCCCAGCAACTTTAAATCAGTCATTCTGAAATCCCTCCTCATTAATTTTAGTCTTTGCATTATTACCAACACATACCCTACGCCTCTCTTCCCCTCGGTGATGCTGTAACACTGATATCATGGGTCGTCCCCGCTCTGTCTCCAACAAGGCTCTTTGTCCCTTCTGGTTCTCCTTCACAGTGAAACCAGAATCTTCTCACAAGGCAAAACAAATGAAGCCATGATCTTCCTCCAAAATCAGAATGCACACAGGAGAGTCCCCAGACCTCAATCTGTGCCTCAGTAGTCACAGAGCCGACTCTTGGACACTCACTTGTATTAAACCAGGTTACAACACCAGCCCCATCTGTTTGGGGTCAGGAGGGCTGGGAAAGGGCAGAATGGAACCCAGTTTGGATCCATGCAGGTGCAAATTGTGCACTCTTCCCATTCCACCAGTGACCCCACAATTGACATTAGGGCCGACAAGGGAGATACACTGCAAAGCAACTCTTCTCCACACCTACAGAGGACTAGAGAGGAAGTGGGTGTCTGAAGCCAGCAAAAATTGTAACTGTCTAGATTACAGATCTTATTCTGATACCTTCAGGGCCATTTCAAATGTACCAGTGAGTGCGGTATTCTTAAGACACAGAAACCATCTATCTGTATATTAGACTCATACAAGTATTCTTTAGTACAGCACAAACATACTCTCTTGTTTTTCTGAAATATGAAACTCTATGGAAGTATCTTTAGTTTTTCCACTTAGACATTGATTTTTTTTAAAATTAAAATAAATAACATTTTTTTCAGGTTTCTTCTAATTCTGCTAAAAGAAAAAAGCATAAGTGAACAATGGCAACTGATGCTTGGTGGCAGGGAGACTGCATGGAGTGGTGGGGACTTTGGCAAAGAGGCCACACATTACAATAAAAGGCCAGCAGCTACACAGCTTCTGTTACCCACTGCCATCTGATAATGCAGAACCCAAAGTTGCCAGACAAGGTGTTTTTTAAAGAAACAATGAAAATGCTGCTCTTATGTAAAATTTTCCATTTTTAAAAGTAAGCAACCAATTTAAACTTCCTCAACACACTCATTAAGAAAATATTTTGCAAGCCAATAAAGGTTATCATTATCCATAGCCCAAAATAACAGCTAGAAGTTCACGAGTTTGCAACATTTGATGACACAATTAAAATTTCAATCCTGAAAAATACTGTAAGTAAAAGGGTAGGCAGTCACAACTCCTTGACTTCCAAAAGCTAAATCCTAGGTCTCTAGAAGCATGTATCTTGCACAACCAACCTACCCAAGGCAACCAAACGCACAGGAATGGCTTTGCAGATGGTGCTATCTGTATATAGAAGAGGCGCTGGGAAGGCCCACAGAGCCATGCCACCCGCCTTCCTGGTAAACAGAGAAATGCTCTCTACAGAGTTCTTGGTCTGTAGCCAGCCAGCCTCCAGGCACCACATTTAGCCACCAGAAGTTCACTAACACTCAGGTCACCCATCCCATTGCTCCACTGCTTCCCAAGACAGTCCTTCTTCCCAGGAAACCCAAAGTGGCCTTCCTCAACTGCTGCCTGAGGACCCTCCTGCTTCCTTTGGAAGCACCCTCATCATCCCTGCAGCCTCTGACACATGCTGTTCTTTCAAAACCTTCAGAGTAGAGGGTGGGTTTTGTGATGTAGCAGCAATACACTACTCAAGCTAGATCCACTTGGAGACCATGGTTGGAACCCCATACCTGGTCACACTAAAACACAACAGGCACACGCACGAGTGCCCAGGATCTGACGAGCTGAGAACTAGAGGAAGGGGATATTGTGTCACCAGACCTGTAAAGGGTTCTCCTCCCTTCTTCCTCTCTTTCTCTCTGTCCCTCTGTCTCTCTCTGTGTCCCTCTCTCTCACATGTGCATACACACAAGCTCTGTAATGAGTGAGGAAAAAAGGTTTTTTTCATTGCCAGAGGGCATGCACACTCACGAGAGAGAGAGACAGAGAGACAGGGAGAAAGCACTTCCCGATGGGGTACAGTCACACTGCAATCCCTTTTTCTCCATTTCTCCATCATGTCAGGATTTGGGACCCGCACACACATGCACCTAGCATGTTTTTCAAGCTGCTGAGACTAGGATTCAAACTGAAGTCAGCCACATGGAATCTGGCTCCCTTAACCACTAGACTATGGGGCTAGCCAACAAGAATCTTTTTAAATTAAAAAAAAAAAAATTAAAACTTCAAGGGAGGAATTAGGTTTCCCACTAAGCTTACTGCTTTCTAAGTTAAATATCCCATTCCATTCACCATAGTACATAAGATACTATTTCCACACATTCCCACTCTTGATCACCTTTTTCCAAATATCTATGTTCATCTTCAATGTAAGATCTGGAGGGAAGGAAAGAAGGACACCAAGACCAGCAGATGGCATAATGGCTACATTGCTGTACTCCCATGCAGTTGACCACGGTTCGAGTCCCGGACCTAGTGGCTTGAACTTACACAGGGCGTGTGTGCATGCATGCCCAAGATCACAAGAGGAGAATGGAGGAGAAGAAACTGTGGCATGGCCATCCCCCTAGGGGGTGATTTCTTGCTTTCTCTCTGTCTCTCTCTTTCTGGCAAGCGCACATGCCCTATGGCAAAATCAAAAAAAAAAAAAAAAAAAAAAAAGACGCTAAGGGTCACTAAGCATGCCAATCTGTCAGGTAGGCCCCTGTGCCAGGAGAGAGCCATGGATTCATGTTTAATTCTCGCAGCAATATTCTTTGATTGCAATATTATCACTTTTTTTTTTTTACAGATGGGGAAACTGAGTCTAAGCAAAATTAAGTAACTTGCTAGAAGCCACAAAACTGGTATAACTGAATAACTCAAACCAGGTCTGTCTGATACCAAAGAGACTATGTTAAACATAGAGAAAATGACACGTTTCCAATCAGTTTCATTGTTTGTTTAGTCTTTGCTATAGGGCACATATACACACCAGAGAGACAGAGAGAGAAAGAGAAAGTGAGAAATCACTCCCTGGACAAAATGGCCATGCTGCAATCCCTTCTCCTCCCATCTGCTTTTGGGATTTGGGGCTTGGATGCACATGAGCCTGGCAGGTTTTATTCAAGCCACTGGGTCCAGGACTTAAACCCTGCAGTCAGCCATGTGGGGGTCAGCTGCTATACCACTGGCTAGCCCAGTTTCCTTATTTTTATAACTTACTGAAAGTAAAGTTTCTTCTAAGAAAGTCTTTTTTTCATGGTTCTCAGTGCAACACGAATTCTCAATACAAAGAAACAAATATAAGACAAAAGAGCAAATTTTCAAATGGGATTTAAACCATGGTTCAACATGTAGAATCCTATTCCCTTAACCATTAGGCCACATGGCTAGCCCAAACTATACTATTTGTTAACTCAGTTGGTATACTGATTATATAAAAATCTGAATATATACTAAATAAAATGGCACGAATTTATGTAACCCATATATTAACATATTTAATCACAGTCATTCTATGAAAAAATTACTTTTATTACCTTCATTTTACAGAAGAAGAATTGAGGCATTTAAGAATTTAGACAGGGGCAGCAGGTGGCATGGTGGTGAAGGTGCTAAACATGGTCTAGCATGTGGTTGACCCACATGGTCAACCACAGTTCGAGTCCCAGACCTGGTGACCTGTTTTCTCACTTTATCTCTGATCAAATTAAGAAATAATAATAATAACGATAAGTAAAATTAAGTAAATAATTTTTAAAATGTTTGGATAATGTACATGAAGTCACTCAACCAGAAAATGCCAGGTAGAATTTGAGGAATTCAAGTAGTTTGACCCTAAATAAATCTAGGTTTTATGCTGTCGAGATAGGTACATTCTAGTAGAGGTTTAGAGCTTCATTAAACCACAATTAAAATCCTTTCCAATGTCAAATATTCCTTTTGAATATCCCAATGTAGATGATAAAATAGGTCCACCAATACAAAAGCTACCTATATATTTGCAAATAACCCCAGAAATGTTAGGCAATTTCTTGTTTATATTAAATATGTTAAACTTTATAATTCCTAGTAAATAATTTACATTTTTAAAAACTATTGGAACCAGCAGATGGCATAATGGTTAGGTCACTGGACTCCCATGCAGTTGACAGCAGTTCGAGTCCCAGATCTGGCAGTTTAAAACTCACACCAGGCGTGTGTGCATGCATCACCAGAATCCTGAGAGGAGAATGGAGGAGAAGGGATTGCAGCATGGCCATCCCCCCTGGGGGGTAATTTCTCACTTTCTGTCTCTCTGTCTTTGTTTCTGTCTCAGGTGAGCACATGCACCCTATAGCAAAAAAAAAAAAAAAAAACACTCTCTCTCAAAAAAAAAAATTATTAAAACATTTAACCTTCAAAATCTCCTCCAGTGTAAGTAAATTTCTCACCATATGACACTGAAGAATTCACACAATGAGCCTCATTTAACTCTTGAACTTATATATTCAGTCAAAAAGTATCTGTCATGCACCACACATGCTTCTGGGCACTGGGGATCAGGATGAACAAGACAGACAAATGGCCTGCCCGTGTGGAACTTCTGTGCCCGGAAGGTGGGGCAGATAGCAGCCCATAGTACATAAACGCACACATGATAAAACTACCAAGGGACAAGCACTTGGCAGAGAATTCAGATATGTGGTAGCAGTAGCCGGGTGTAGATCGGGAGGCCAGAGGCCCCTTCGAGACAATACCTTGGCTTGAGACCCTAAGGTCACTGAGCAGTCAGGGAAGGAGATATGGGGCAAAATGTGGCCCAAAAAGTTTACATTTATGTGCCTGTCAGCAAACCCAGCGTGAGCCACAGACACACAGGCATTGCCAGAAAACTACATGCACCACTCCTAACAGTGCCTGAGATCTGCTTTCGAACTTATCCCTCAGCCCACCACAGCCATTAATGAGAGAGTGAGAATGACAGCCTTACGGGCACAGCTGGGATCTTGCCTTTCCTCAGTGGTTTCTTACATGCCAAGTGTCTTGAGCTTACCTGATTTTACAACTCCAACTAGAAATGGTACCGTCTGTCTCTTCCTAAATAGGAGGTCCTGATTGGCCTAGAGTTAGAGAGTGTGCCTCTGTCAGCACCTGATGTCCACAGATATGAAAACTCCGGCCACATCTCTGCACTAAGGTCCAGAGAGAAATGACATAACAGGTTTTTTCCCACACTGAGTGGATCATTTAGCACAGCAAATTAAAGTGCATTTGTCCTGATCTGCTCAGACTGGGAGCCCTGCTGCCTGTGAGAACCTCGATGACCAACTCCTGGGGATCCATTTTGGCTTTCCACACTCAAAGCTTCACACAAAGGCAATTAACAGCTACGTAAGAACGTGGTGATGAAACAAAGGAACACAGACCAATGGACACATTTAAAGCCCTAGAGATACACAAGTGTCGTGTACTTACCCATAAAGGACGCCTGGGTGGCACTTAGTGGGATCACTCATTCATCCAGAATGACCTGGCTGAAGAGGTATCTTTGCAATTCAAGCACACGGCCCTGGCCAAAAGAAACAAAAACACAGAGGTAGTGAGAAACAAATTTTTCAAAATTAGAATTTTATAATTAGAGCTCGATTTCTCAGCATTCTGATGTATCTTGATGCAAAAAGGAAGATTCTAAAAGAGAAATCAGGGGTTACATGATTCACTATAAAGGAAATAAGGTCATTCCACACCCTAATCAGAAAAGAAGATGTATATGATTTCAGAGTCATTTTATAGAACAATATAGATAAAGAGAGTCAAGCGGGAAGGAGAAAAGGAGGAAAGTATAAGATAGACAACAGACAGACGGACAGATGGATGACACACTGTGAGCCTGCTATGACCAAGCCACTATTCCAGGTGAAGAGAGGTCTCTACTCTCAAAGGGCTTTGTTCAAATGAGGACAAGCAACCAAAACAAATAGTTATTATAAATAAGAAAAATACCCTAGAGCGAAACATGTGCTACAGAGACTCTTATTAGGGTGATGAGATAGACAATGATAAGTGTCTAATTTAAACTGGAAGACCTGGACCTTGCCTTCTGAGAACTGAACGGTATTTTGAAGTTAGGAGCATGCTCCCGCCGGCAAAGACACCAGCCAGGAGACTAGTAGGAGCCAGCATGTCCTGAGCAGTGATCACGGACTGCAGCAGAGTCCAAATACAAGCAAGTGATTCAAAGGACCAGGGTTTCATTACCTACCAAACAGGTGGTTTCTAGGTCCTCTCCTCCTGGGAGAAATAATACTTTCTTCCTCTATTTGATAAGCTGCCTGCCAATGTATTAAAATTCATGACCCATCAGTCAACATCCCAGAAAGCACCTCACTTCTTAAATTGTTTAAAATGTAAAACAGATTTGTCTTCTTAAGAGGCATGTTATCACCTCTGTGATACATACGAGATACATTATCATAATAATCATGTGCCGAGGCTGTGGAAGAGGACCACAAGTTCAAGGCCAGCCTGGGCAACCTAGCGAGACCCTGTTTCTTTTCTTTTCTTTTTCTTTTTTTTTTTTTTTTTTTTTTTTTTGGAATACAGGTTTTAGAGCCAGGAGCTTAATATTGGTATTCAAGTCTAGCTTCTGACCACCTAAATGAGTTCAGTCCAGATATTTACATTATCTGAACCTCTGGTTTTCCCAACTATACAAAGGAAAGATATTATCTACCTTACAAGGTTATTCTAAGTATTTAGTTGAATAATTCATGTAAAACATCTAATAAAGTGTTTGAAACATTTGAAATGCTGAGAGGAGCAATAAACGACTACTATATGTTCACTTTAAATATTGTTACTGGGAAAGGTCTGATTATCACAATTATTCGTGCTATGGAAATAGACCTATATACTGGGCAGCCCTGTAGCCAGGTGCTAAGGGAGCCAGATCACCCAGGCAACCATGGTTTGAATCCTGCCCCTTGTGGCTCGAAAAACATGCAAGGCATGTCTGCATGCATGCCTCAAATCCCAACAAGATGGAGGAGAAGGGACTGCAGCATGACCACGTCCCACTGGGGGAGGCGCTTTCTCCCCTTTCTCTTTCCGTCCCTCTGTAGAGTACACACATCTTCTGACAATGAGGGGGGAAAAAAGAAAGAAAGAAAAGAAAAGAAATACACCTATATGCTAGGCAGTGTAGAAAGAAAAACTTTCACTTATAAAATCAGAGACTATCGGAACTGGGATAAACCTTGTAAAACCATTCAATGTCCTCCTTTTTTTTTTTGTTTAAAGAGATTTTTGCTATAGAGTGCATGTGCTCACCAGAGAGACAGAAAGTGATTTCTTAATCACTCCCCATGCCACAATCTCTTCTCCTTCATTCTCCTCTAAGGATTTTGGGTATGCATGCACACACATCTGACGTGAGTTTTAAGCCACTAGGTCTGGGACTGGAACCACAGTTGACTACGTGGGAGTTCAGCAACATAACCATTATGTCATCTGCTGTCCCCCCAATGTCCTCACTTTACAGGTAAGAATTTAAAGCTCAAAGAGGTAGCCTGGGCTGGCTTGATGGTGGGGTTGTAGTACACTAGTCAAGCAATGCCAGGTCCACCTGGAAGATCAAAGGTCATGAGTTCAGTTCCCCAATCAACCTGTACACATGAGGTGCACATGCCCATGATCCATCCTGGCTGGGAAGGGTCAAAGGAGAGTCACAGACCCTGTTGGGAGTGCTTATCTATCTGTCTCTCTCTAAAGAAATAAAGAAATAAACTTAGGGAAAAAAAGAGAAAGGGAAAACCTGATTTGCTCAAAGTGACATAATTAGTTGAGAGAAAATTTTTTAGAAACCTGATAAATGTAGTCAATAATATCTGCCTAATAGATAAATCCCATACTTACAAAAAAAATTTAATTTACTTTGTCATTAACCCACACCCACAAACCTTTTCTCAAAACATGTCCCTACAATGGACAAAAAATAATTTTTTAAATGGCAAGAATATAAAATTGAACCAAGCTTTACGGGACTCTAAATACATCAGACTGACAATCTTTAAAAACCAATAATTGTGATATTTACTAATGGATGAGTTATTAACTAACTAAAAAATTATAAAATACAAGATCTGCCACATTTCAGTGTTTCAAATGATAACAATATTGGGTCTCAAGCACCTGTCATATGACAGAACCTTCTACGCATTTATCCCAAATACCTTGCTGTTTGATTAATGTGACAGTATTTATGTTCTATGCCTTTGTATGTACTGTTCCCTACAGGGAATGTCTCCCTTAAGAACTGCTAATAGTCCCAGCAGACCCAGACTACATGTCTCTTCTTCCATGAGGGTTTCCTTGATCACCGACCTTCCTCTCCCAGAACTCACAAGGATATTCTCTCCTTAGCCTCATCATGTAACATAGACAATTGCCTTGCAATTATTCTTTTTAAACTTTATCTCTTTTACATTTTAATGGCTCTGAAAGTGAAGGGGTTCCTCTTACGTTGTCTTTCTTGTGACTATCACAATTTCTTACATATGGGTGCTTAATAGTATATAATAAATGAGTTGATGAAAGGGTTGATTCCTAAAATTGTTAATATAATGATTTAAAATTTTCGAAGTTTATTTACTTATTCCTTCCATGAGAGAAAAAGATACACTGGCACTCCCAACAGAAAATTCATACTACAGTCTTCCCCTGGTCTTAGCTGGCTCGGATCTTGGGCATGCAAGTTGAGACAGGACCTGGGACGTGAACTGAAGACATTTCCCATGTGGCTACAGTTGTGTTACTGTTGAACCACCACTCCTGGCCCCAACCTGACTTAATTGCAGACTAGCCTGCTTTTCCTTCACATCACCGTGACCTAAATTAAAAATGAAAGAAAAGTTACAGCCTAAGTACGAATCATTTGGGGCTGAAATGATTTAGGTAGGAGTATGGGATGTTTCAGCTGGGAGCATGTTGACTTAATTCCATTCATTTAGCAGATGAAGAAAGTGAGCCCGGAAAAGACCAATTAGACCTGTCACACAGGTAGTAGTAAAGAAACAGAACTAGATCTCAGACCTCCAAACAATTACATCTGTTCTGTTCCCCGTGTGAAATGAGGGGTTGCCAAATGTGATCCTTGCATCCCAACGCCCTGTTCCCAACCTTCTCCACTGTCCTTCACACTCCAGTCCCACATGAACAATTAACTGTCATCTAGCAGGGCTACCACAGGTCTTCAACAAGTCCATGTCCTCTCATCGGATAGCCTGGGTTCAGCTGCCAGTGAAGGTCACATTTCAAGGAGAATTAGTAACGGAACCTGGACTGCACTATCCCACCCGCAACCCCAGAAAGATCTAACACTATCCCTTGAGTATTGAAGTCCATGAGGTTCAAGTCATACCAGGAAAAAGACATATACAATAAAACTCAAATAATTCGATGCTTTTAATCCCACAAAGAACATGCCTGCATCTGCAACAGCAGGGAGGTACCACGTGTGCAGTCATCCATCAACACATCACTCACACACTCCTCAGCATGGAAACCAGCTGGTCCTGGAGCCTCGGAGCTGCCTGCTCGCTACCTTGCCTTAACATGAATAAATCTCACACTTTTTTCCTGTGTTTTATGATGAAATGTGATGGGGTGAGGGTAGCCACAGTGGCACAGTGGTCGCACAGCACTCTGAATCTTCAGCCCTACTGGAGATTGAGGTTTGGTTCCCGGATCAACTTGACACCACAGGAGCAAGCACTCACATAAGTGCCCATGATCCTGGGTGGCAAGAGGGCTGGGGGAGAGCATCATGGCGTGAGACCCTAGTGGGATTGAGGGTATTTATCTTTTTCTCTTAGGAAAGAAAAGAAGTAAACTTGAAAAAAACAAAAATGGTTACATTTCTATAGTGCTAAAGATTCTGGCCTCATGTTCTCCCCAAAAGCTGAATGTAAGGCAGACCTCCAGCTACTATATAATATACAAAATAACCAAAAAGGTGGTGGGGAAGCTATGCCCAAAGAAATGTTGCAAATTAATCAACCTAGAAGCCTACTGTCCAAATCTAGACTTCATTCAGCATACCCAAAATTTATAAAACTTCCTCTGCAGGCTAGAAGGTGGCATAGAGGTTAAGGCACTGGATCCCACATGGCCAACTATGTGGTTCGAGTCCCAGACCGGGCAGCTTAAAATCACATTGGGTGTGTATGTGCCTGCCCAAAATCCTGAGAGGAGACTGGAGAAGGGACTGTGGTATGGCCATCCCCTCTGGGGGCGGGGGGTGATTTCTCACTTTCTCTCTCTCTGGCAAGCAAACACACCCTAAAGCAAAAAATTTTAAAATAAATAAAACTTCTCCAAGGGTGACTGAATGTTAAAGCTCGCCCACACTCCCACAAACACCAGCACAAATTAGTGAGAAACTGCTAGGGAAGAGAAAAACACAGTCACCTGTGCCCTGCGCGCACGTTTCCCCTACCCCAGATACCAAAATGGAATTTTCCTGAGAAATATCTCTCTCAAATTCATGCCTTCTAATTATATCATCTTTGGGGACCAGCAGTGGCATAATGGCTATGTTGCTGGACTCCCATTTAGTCGACCATGGTTCGAGTCCCGGACCCAGTGGCTTGAACTCATACCAGGCGTGTGTGTGTGTGTGCACAAGATCCCAAGAGGAGAATGGAGAAGAAGGGATTGTGGTGTGGCCACCCCCCCAGGGGGTGATTTCTCACTTTCTGTCTCTCTGTCTCTCTCTTTGTCTTTCTGCCAAGCGCATGTGCCGGTGCCCCTTAGAAAAAAAAAACTCAAAAAAAAAAAAAAAAAAAAAAAGTTATATCATCTTTGTAATCACCAAATGCCTGAATTAAAAAAAAAAAAAAAAAAAAAAACTTCTACTAGTTTCTGGGTTAACTTTAGCCTTGTAATCAGCTAGGCAGCTTATCAGTTCAGAGACCCGCTCACTGTTTGTAGTAAAATGATACAGTAAGTGAGATGCTTTCCAGGGCTGGGAGTGAGAAATGCAACTCCTGTCTCCATTAACCCTCGTGTGACCCAGGTTTGTATGATTTGACTGTGTCCCTCCAGAATTCCCATTCACAGGTAAAGCATTTATTGTCTCCATCTCTCAGGGCCCTTTGAGATGTCAGGGCTCTGAGACGCTTCCTCCAAAGCATTAGGTAAGACTACATCATGGCAGGCCATGAGCCTACAGGAACTATTTCCCAGCCTCTGACAGAAACACTGACACACTGTTCTTGCACAGAGAAGAAACGGAATCGGATTCGGCCCCAACAAAGGCAAACTGTGGAGGTGCCGGGTAGTCTATAGACTGCTGGAGAGGCCGCCATGCCTGACAAAAGGATGACTAATTACAATGAAAATCGCCAATCTCAGTCTCTCCCCCCAAATGGCAGACTTCAATACACATGGAACATAGTATTTAGTGCTTGCTATAAACCAAGTACAATAAGGCCCTTGTTATTTATAAAGCGACTCATGTGAAACACCCTCCCCCCACAAAAAAAAATCAACAAACAGCTGAAAACAGAACTAGGTACACCCACCTGGCCCACATGCCCCCCTCGGCTGGCAGTCCCACCAGCCCATCTGGCTTCTTTTAGAAATGTCTTTCCGAAGATTCCATAAGGGCTCACATCCCTAGTGACAAAATTGATTGATGGATGCAGAAGTTCACACGTGGCAGCTTGAGAGCTTCAGCACAGGGGATTTACTGGTCTATTAGATTTAGGAAGTATCAGCGGACGTCCATTCTGTTGGAGGCAGTAGGCCTGGGTGTGGGGAAATCAACAGCCACCAAGTGCTTGCTGTCGGCCGGGCAGCACGTTTATACAAGTAGGCCGCCAGCACAACACAGGAGGTGAGCATTAACATCTGGGGAGAGGCTGGGACAGTGGTCCTGCTCACCAGAATGACCCCTAGCCCTGTCTCCAAGGAAGCTCCAAATGTGAGACTCACAGCACCCACTCCACAAAAATTACCCACATTCAGTGCCCCAGGTAGATCGGAATGAAATTTTCCCCACCAGGATCCTATGCACGTTTTAGAACAGGTCGACAGGGCCCGCCGGGGTGATGCAGTGGTACGACTCTGTGATGATCCCCTACGTGGGAAGGTCACAGGTTCACACACAAGGCCTCTGGGGAGGCTAAGGCTGGGTGTGGATCACAGTGTGAAGACCTATTAGGGATGCCTTTCTGTGTATCTTCCCCGCCCCCGTGGCAGAAATAAAAACAAACCAACTTTTTCAATAAGCAGCAGACCATTTTGATTAAGTGTCCTTTCATAATCCTCACCATCTATCACACTCTCCCACCTCCTTCACCTCACCAACACAAGCCTTAAACTAACAAGGTTCTCTCTCTCTCTCGCACTGTATATACGTATGTGTGCGCGAAATACCTACTTTAACAACTAAAAGAACTACTAGAAGAGTTGGCAGCTACTCTTCATTCACAAGCACCACTTACATTTACACAATATTATTATTTTCTTTACCCTTTTTTGGCTGAGCAAAATACCCCTTTTCAGAATAGGGAAGAAATAGTGGATAAGCAAAATCTAGTAAGGGACCATGAATAACTATCAAATTGGCAAACAACTAAAAGAACTACTAGAAGAGTTGGCAGCTACTCTTCATTCACAAGCACCACTTACATTTACACAATATTATTATTTTCTTTACCCTTTTTTGGCTGAGCAAAATACCCCTTTTCAGAATAGGGAAGAAATAGTGGATAAGTAAGGGACCATGAATAACTATTAAATTGGCAAATCAGCAAAACACAGCAGCTCGCAGGAGTGGCAGGGACAAACACAAGTAGACGCTAACCAAGAATATGGATGCAAACGCTCCTTTGCTAGACTCTGATGGGAAGGAAGAATGAAGGAAAAGGGACTGCAGGGTGACAATGCCCCACTGGGGTGTGATTCCCCCCACACACACACACTTTCTCTCTTTCAAACACTCCTCATTAAACTTTCACTTTTCCTGAATTGACAAATAGAACAAGTAAGATAAAGAGGTACCAGCTCCCCAAGAGGCCCAGGTGATATGTATGTCAGTGGCATGGAAATCAGAGATAAGGTTCTGAGCAGTGCTAACAAGTACGGGACTGACAGCTGCAGGACAGATAAAGATGACTTCCTGGAAGGTGACAAAGACACATGACAGAAGGCTACTTTGGTTTTCGATAAATCGATTGGTTTTGTAGGAAAGAGCACAAGCTACAGTTCTCGCGGTCATAAAGTTTTGTTCTATCATCATTGCCAAGTCAAAAGGGCCCGCAAAGCAAAATGACATGGGGAAGTCTTGTCACACAGCGAATGTGAGGGTCAGTAAAGAGCCAGCCTGAAGTTTCACACCACATACATCTGAGCTCCAGCTGCACAGGCTCTAGTCAACAAAGAACTATCCTGGCATTCGCCCTGACATCCCAGTTAACAGCAAGGTGTTTTGCAAGGCACTATGAACATATGAGACAGGGTAAATCAGGCACGGCACCAGGGATCAAAGGGCCTAGATTAGTATGTGGAAAGACAACACAGACATTTTATATGTCAAATAAAAAGGCAAGGTAAGTGGGCCATCTGGGACAGGAGCAGGATGGTGCAGTGAAGAAAGATGCCAGAAAGTTTCCTTCATTTACACAAAACTAAACTCCATTAAATCTACCCCAAAACAGAGATTTTCAGTAGCAACAACCACTAAGGTCATCAAGACAAGCTAGCAGTCAGTCTACTAAGGGCCTGCAAAAAGTCCATGGAAAATGTATATCATGAAAAAAACTGTACACGGATTTCTTCTTTGGACCAAAATACACTCTTCCTTTAACTTCATTTTCCCATTAACTTCTTGAAGTGCCTTCATACTTTGGATCCAGCCTAAAGGACAAGAAATAAATCATCCATAAAGGAAAATATCAACTTTCAAAATGGACATACCTCAGAATTTAAAAAAAAGACTTTGAGGAGGCATGGAATCCATTTCCAAAGAGAGAAAGGTAGGTAAGACACTGCAGAGAGCTAGCTGGACCAGAAGAGATCACAGAGGGACGGGCCCACCACGGCTTGTTGGAGGGATCATGGAGCTCTGTGTGCAAGTCCCTGGAATGGGAGTTCAGACCAGGGTAGAGGCACTTCAGAGCAGAAAAGCCTCATGCCCGACCCGGCTTGGGAGAATGTGTCTCACTTGGATGTGAGGAGCCAGGAGGCCTTTCCTGATGGCCAGAAGGACTTCTGGGGTGGAACACAGAGGGACCAGGAAGCCTGAGACCTGCCATGATCCCAGAGAAGCATGGAGTCTGAAGGAGTAGAACGAGAACCAAGAGAGAAACATGTTGGCAGCTGCTAAAGTCCAGTGGTTAGTGCTGCAGTGATTACGAGACAAGATGAGAAGCGAAAAGTAAGTCACCAGCGAGCAACCGGTGAGCCCTCCCATGCCTGGGTGCTATATCATCACTGCCAACCCATAGTGGATGAGCACTCACTGTAAGGTGGTTGGTACTGACAAAAATTAACTGAGATATTCTTTTCTTTCTTTCTTTCTTTCTTTTAAAGATATTTTTGCTACTAGGCATGTGCACTTGTTGGAGAGAGTGAGAAATCATCCCCGAGGGGATGGCCACACCACAATCCTTTCTCCTCCTTTCTCCTCTTAGGACCTTGGACATGCATGCATATGTGCCCAGTGTGAGTTTCAAATAGCCAGGTCCAGGACTCACACTGTGGTAGGCCGTGTGGGAGTCCAGCACCTTAACCACTATGCCATCTCAGCCCCCAAGCAAGATATTCTAAAGTGTGTTTACAAAATAGCAGTTCACTGGCAAGAACGTCAGGCGTTTGGATCAACAGGACAGCAAGGAGCTAGAGTAAGCCCCAGTTCTGGCAAAGAATTTATCTACCTCTCTATAAGCAATTTCCCTCCATGCACAATGAAAATGATCAGACCCATTTCCCAGGACTGCTGTGAAAAGTAAATGAGAAAATAGAAGGGTATTTTAAAAAGTTCCTGGAAATAATAGAATTAAATTATGAGCTTATTTTGGTGCTAAAAGTTTTCTACTCATGCATAGTTTTGTTTTGTTTTGTTTAAGAAAGCACATATTTTTCCATGAACTTTTGAAGATCTTTCCTCATATTTTTAAATGATCTGTCACAGGGACTAGGACAAGTTAATAAATGTTAAATAATCAATGTTAGTTTCTGCCTCCTTCCCTGATTTCTCTAATCCTTGTCTCAAAACACGGGCTCTCTCTCTCTACATGCAGCATGAATAAGAACTTGGAATTATTTTTAAGAAGTGTAAGCCTGGCAAGACCACTCAGTGAAACCAAGGCCAGGCCTGAATGTCCATTACTAACAAATACGGTAAGATGTTCCTTTAAAAAACTTTGAGAAATTAAGCAGGTCATTATAAAAGGAATGAGAAAACTGAGAAATCTGCACAATTAGACTTGGAGATTGTTGTGGTTCGATCTCTACAGTAATAGTCTAACCATATTTTCTTAATATTCTAAAATCAACAGTAATTAAATTAATGGGCTCACCTGGACCTCCTCTAATCCCAGGCAAGCATGGGAACCCTCCGAGTGGCCAAACTATCCTTTTCTGAGCTTAGTATAATGCCTAGCCTACAAAACTGCTGTTCTTTAAAAAAGAAGAAATAACTCATTGCTAGAAAGGGTCACAGGTATGTGTTAGGAGTCTGTAAAATAAACAGCTTCCTTTCCTTCAAGCCCAATGTACAATTAACTACAGGACTTGTCGAGAAATTTGCATTAATTATGGCAAATTTATCAGTAGTTAAATCTAAACATTATGCATGTGAAAAATAGAAGAATTTTGGGGAAAAGATATGACTTACAAACCCTTGATAGCAATGATGGGCCAAGGGAATTTCTCCACATTGTATTTTTAGGATTTTGCTCTTTCTAGTCACTGCTTAGCAATCAATCAATTCCCACCTCTCTTGGTGCCAAATTAGAAAGGTTACACCAATTAGCAACAAATTACAAGTACCAGACCTAAATTATTTGTACTTCCCTAAACAGAGATAATTACAGAATTTCCTTCTACTGAAACTATTTCAGACTTTTGGTTTTAATTATTTCAGCATGGAATGAGCAACATAGGCCCCATCAGTATTTTACTATCTGCTATTTTGTGAGGATGAATAACTAAAAGATCAGTTAGAAAATGGCTGTGGATGGCAAGGGGGCAGAGAGAGAAGACATAAGCACTTTTTTGCTTTGTGAGAGAGAATAAGAAATCACGCCCCAGTAGGGATGGCCATGCCACAATCCCTTCTCCTCTCAGGGTTTTGGACACATACACATATTCTCAGTGTATTTTCCAAATTTCCAGGCTCGGGATTCAAACTGTAAAGTCAGCCACGTGGGATCCAGCCACCTTAACCACCACGCCACCTGGCTAACCCCACATACACCTTATTGACTGCTATTATGTAAAATGTGTTGCAAAGATACAGCCTAAATGGCAGGCCCCTGAATGAATGCTCCACCCCTTCCACCTTTTAAACCACCTCAGCAACCCCCACCCTGCCAAATTAGCTTTAACTACCCCCAAGCTCTACCACACATTGCTGGCTGCAAGCCTTGTCTGCATCCCACTCCCACCTGAAGTGTCCTCTCCACTCTGGTCCCCATTAGCTCTGTATTACCAACCATCTCTCCTCCACAGTTACTCTCTTGTCAAATGTTTTTACCTGATTTCTTCAGTCAAACCTTGTTCCCACCTCATTTAAAACCCTTGTGATTCCGGGAACCAGCAGTTAGCGTAATGGCTATGTTGCTGGACTCCCACGTAGTTGACCGCGGTTCGTGTCCCGGACCTGGTGGCTTAAAACTCATGCCGGGCGCGTGTGCATGCGTGCCCAAGATCCCGAGAGGAGAATGGAGGAGAAGGGGTTGCGGCGTGACCATCCCCCCTGGGGGGTGATTTCTCGCTTTCTGTCTCTATGTCTCTCTCTGTCTGTCTGGCGAGCGCACGCGCCCTACAGTGAAAATCTCTCAAAAAAAAAAAAAAAAAAAAACCCTTGTGATTCCCTGGTAGCACCAGTAAAGTCAGTAGAAGTAGTCACTGTAGCCCCAGCTCCCAAGACAAGTAAAATAAAAAGACAAAGTTGAAGCTTTTCTTGCAGAATTGGTGGTTGAGTTTTTCTGTTTTGTTTTAAATTCCAAAGAATATTGATTCTGTTTAGCTTATCTTGAACCTTTTAGCTATAGAAGAACGTGACTGAAGGGACCAGCGGTTAGTGTAATGGCTATGTCGCTGGACTCCCATGTAGTCGACCGCAGTTCACGTCCTGGACCTGGTGGCTTAAACTCATGCCGGGCGCGTGTGGGTGCGTGCCCAAGATCCCGAGAGGAGAATGGAGGAGAAGGGATTGCGGCATGGCCATCCCCCCCGGGGGTGATTTCTTGCTTTCTGTCTCTCTGTCTCTCTGTCTGGCAATCGCACTTGCCCTATAGCGAAAAGCTCTTCAAAAAAAAAAAAAGAACTTGACTGAATTAAGGATATCTCAATGATAATTAGCATGGCTTTGAAAATAATCTGCACCACACAGAAGAGTATTCTTCTTACCCTGTCCATTCGAACACGTGTCCCAACCCAGTCTCCCCTTATTCCCTAACACTTCTCCCCTTCCTGGTGCCAGAAAACAAACTGGAGAAGCCAGAAACACGTTCCCGGCCTGACACCAGCTGGCACTGCAACAGCCCTGCCATCCTAGTCCAGAACCACACCAGCACCCTTTAACTGTCACCAGCCACCCCTCCACCCTCTGAACTTCCCAAGGTTGTGGTCCTGAGCTGAGTGTCAGTGGCCCTATTTCTACCTCTACTGACAACCCTTGGAGGTTCTAATACTATTACACAGAGTCTGGGGCTGGCTGGGAAGACAGAAAGTTCAATAATCACAATTTAGGAACTAAGACCCTCTTAGTCTCTTAGGAAGAGCTAAGTAAGCACACAGGAAAAAGGCCTGTTAACAATAATCTGGAAAATGTTTTAAATAAACTTATCATTATATTAATTAAATAAGATTAATACTCTCTTATTCCAAATTTTCATTAGAATTTTTTAAGTTTATATATTAAGTTTATTTATTCCATGCAAAAGCAACAGAGACATAAACGGAGACAGGTAGGTACCCGCCACAGAGTTCCCATGCTGGGATCTCCCCCCACGTCTCAGCTGGCCCACCTCGTGAGCACATGTGCACACCATGCGTGCTCAGGCAGTCCTAGGATGCAAACCCAGAACCTCTCCCTCATGGGTGCAGCTGTGCCACAACTGTACCACCTCCTGGTCTGTATTACTATCCTTTTTGCTTTTGTTTTTGTCCCACTAGCCAGAGAGGGACACACACAGAGAGAGAGAGAGAGAGAGAGAGAGAGAGAGGGAAAATGAGAATTCACCATCCCGGGGGGATGAGCACACTGCATTCCCTTTTTCTCCATTCTCCTTTCAGGATTTTGGGCGCGCGTGTGCACACACACACACACACGTGCCTGCCATGATTTTCAAGTCACCGGGTCCGGGACTTGAACTATCGGCCCCAGGTATATTCATAACCTTGTAGAGAAACTTTGAAGTAATGGTATACTATTTTACAAAGGACTAGCTTTGTAAGTTAGTTCATTCTGAGACGGAAAGTAGCTCATGACTAAGTTTGTCATAGGAGTTTCCTTTTGGCTAAGATTCCTTGTACCCACACCAGCAGGTCAATAATAATATCAGCTGTCCATGAAGGGAGCATGATTTAGGCAGGCCTTGGAACCACAGGAGGGCCATCCACACCAGAGCGCACCTGTCGTGCGTCTTGGTTCAGATCACTAATCTGGATCTCGGTTACAGTGCCGACCTTTGAGAAGTTGTTCTGGGGAAGGTATCCTTCTGGCCCATCTAGATTCACCTTGTGTTTCCCACCTACCTGCCTCAAAGGGATTTTGTGGGGATTCTTGATGTCTGGAAGGCCTTTCATCTTTGGGGATGAAAGGTGCTAATGAGTATTCTGCTAAAGCACTCCCACTCTGCCCCATGGGAAAGTTCTGAACTCTTCTAGGAGTGTCTCCTGCAGGTAGGAAAATGCTGCATGTGCATGGAAATCATGACAGACTTGTAATTACAGGGGCGTGGGGCAGCTCGCTGTTGAGCAGACACCAGATGCCCCTCAGTTCTACCTTTTCCTGAACTGTGATGGGAGGTCCAACCTTGAGCCTCACTTCCCTGCTCTATAAACCCAGGGTCAGCACACAAGGCCACCTTGAGAAGTGGGGCTTACAATCCGAGGAAATCAAACCAAGTGAGACGTTCCTATGATACTGTAATTACATAAAGTAGGTCTGGACTGTAGACTCAGGCTTTCTAGTGAAGTACTCAGTCACTCTAAGGCTGGCCCTGGAGTGTAAAGGCTATTTTTCACATGCATAATGTTTGGATTTAACTACTGATAAATTTGCCATAATTAATGCAAATTTCTCAACAAGTCCTGTAATTAATTGTACATTGGGCTTGAAGGAAAGGAAGCTGTTTATTTTACAGACTCCTAACACATACCTGTGACCCTTTCTAGGAATGAGTTATTCCTTCTTTTTTAAAGAGCAGCAGTTTTGTAGGCTAGGCATTATACTAAGCTCAGGAAAGGATAGCTTGGCCGCTCGGAGGGTTCCCATGCTTGCCTGGGATTGCAGGAGGTCCAGGTGAGCCCATTAATTTAATTTAAGTAGTTCCCAAGGAATTACTTAAATTCAGGAACATTTTTAAATGAAAAATGGCTTTATGATGTCGAATTTTTTTAAAAGATTTTTTTTTTTAATTAGCCACGCCACCTGCTGGCTCATGGTGTAGAATTTTTAAAAACAGCCAGGCCAGCTGGTGGCGTGGTAGTTAGAGTGGCTGGATCCCACATGGCAGACTGCACGACTAAGCCCTGAACCTGAACCTGGCAGCTTAAAAAACATGCAAGTGTACATGTGTGTGCCCAAAATCCCAAGAGGAGAATGGAGGAGAAAGGACTATGGTATGGCCATCCCTGGGGGGTGTTTTCTCATTGTCCTTCTCTGTCACTCTCTAGCAAGTGCACACGCCCTCTAGCAAATTAAAAGGAAAGGAAGAAAGAAAACAGCCAGTGTAAATCAAATTTCAACTTAAAGGGGGCAGCAGGTGGTGTGGTGGATAAGAGCGCTGGATTCCCACATGGCCAACCATGGTTCAAGTCCCGGACCCTGGCTTTTCCTCTCTCTTTTTTCCCCCTTTCTCTCTCTCTCATCAAATAAAGAAAAAAAAAAAAACAATAACACATAGAAATAAATAAAGAAATAATTCTTAAGAAAAATTTTTCAACTTAAAAACAGGAATATCTACCCAGAGCCAGACAACACATAGGTAGCAAAACTCACATACAGCTAAACAACAGCATGACAATTGGTGGTTTCAATATCTCTACCATTTTCAATTTATTTACTTAATAATGGGAAACTACCTAATCATTCAAATCTGATGACAAAGAATACTGGAAGAATTTTCTTGTTCTAATATCATATTTTGACTGCTGCACAGGATATGAGTGTGATGCAGGGGACTCCTCCATACTAAAGTTATCGTATGCAGTGATCGGCCTTTTTCTATGATTGCACAGTATAATTCCTTGTTTATGCACATTTCATATTTTCTTTTGGTACCCACCTTCAAGCAGGCACAGATGACTAATTTCACCAAAACAAGATCTAACTAGATATCGGCTTATAGAATCTTTGACAACAGTTTCTCCAAAGGTATACTATCATTTTTTTCACAGTGAGATGTTTTGGTCATTCTTTGATAGAGTTTGAATCAAACAATGGAGAATTGACTCTTAAGTTTACCAACAACCATCAATGGCTACAAGGGTTATAAGAAACTAGACAACCTCCTCTTGGATATGAAACTGAAACAGAGAAGCTGATACAGTTTAGAAGTCAAGAGGAGAGAAAGTGCTTTCTAGGTTAAGGGCAGTCCTAGATTCGATTCCTGCCTCCACCACTTAATGATCAGGGCTGCTATGATCAACCTCACAGGGCTGCGATCATTAAAGGGTGAATATGTGCAAGGTGACCAGCAAAGACCTCTGCCTCATGCTCCAGGCTGCCTCTGTCACTTCTACCAGACAGGTTCAAGAGTCACAACAATTCAACATGCCAAAGTGAGTACAGGGTCCTCTGCACAGTGGTAGACAGGGCAAGGCGAGGAGCTGCTGGGGGTGGGGCAAGTTCCAGAGTAGTAACAAAAAAGTGTGAAGAGAACTATATGCTTCATGACTTATGTAACTGGTATATCAATAAGTTGGGCACACAATCCCCAACATTACTTTTGTTTCTAGAACATCAAAAAGTTACACATGGGGCCAGCAGATGACAGAGCAGACATGTCACCGGACTCCCACATGGCCAGACGTGGCTTGAGTCACAGCCCAGTGGCTTGAAACTCACACAGGTCACGTGTGCATGCATGCCTAGGAAAACAGAGGAGAAGGGACTGCGGTGTGGTCATCTCCCCTGGGGGGTGATTTCAATTTCCCTCTCACTGTCTCTGTCTATCTGTGTCTGTCTGTCTCTCTCTCTCTCTCCCCTCCTCCTTCCCTCCCTCCAGTGAGCGCACACACCATAACACAAAAATCTCTTTTAAAAAGGTTACACTTAAATACTATTGGGTTGTCAGGAAATTCATGACACATTTTTGCACGGGAAAACATAGAAAAATATGTCACTACTTTCCTGGCAGCCTCAGAGAACTCAAATATTACACATATGTCCAAAATAACTGGAAACCCTGAGTAAAAGAGCCTCAAGGCATTAACCAGATGATTCAGTAGATAACCTTGTTCCTAATCCTAAAATTTCTGCAAATTCTGCCAGATATTATCATCATCAGAAAGTAATGAATGTTGCAAAAGGCATTATTTACATGAGTTCAGTGAAGCCAAAGCCCTTAAAATTAAGGACCTCACCTGCTCAAGATTCATTGGTTAAACAAGGATTTAATGAGTGCTTACTATGTGCAAGGACATCGCTGACATAGTGTGGAAAAAAAGAAAAACAGATTCTTTTTTTTCTTTTTTTTTGGGGGGGGGTGGAGAGATTTTCGCTATAGGGCACATGCACTCGCCAGACAGACAGAGAAAGACATTAGAGACAGAAAGCGAGAAATCACCCCCCCCTGGGGGTATGGTCACGCTGCAATCCCTTCTCCTCCATTCTCCTCTCGGGATCTTGGGCACGCACGCACACTTGCCCGGCGTGAGTTTTAAGCCACCGGGTCCGGAACTCGAACCGCAGTCGACTATGTGGGAGTCCAGTGACATAGCCATTACACTAACTGCTGGTTCCCACAGATTCGGTTTTTGATATGAGACTGGTCTGATACAACCTGGGACAGGAAGTGGATTTAGACACAAAAAAAAAAGGCAGGGTGCAAAGCAAAATGTTACAGTAAGAATAAAATATACAGACAACACATATTTCAAAAATCAAACAAACCGCGAACCACGGTCCTGAGCCTGGTGGCTTAAAACTCACACCAGGCGCGTGTGCGTGCATGCCCAAGATCCCGAGAGGAGAATGGAGGAGAAGGGATTACAGCGTGACCATCACCTCTGGGGGGTGATTTCTCACTTTCTATCTCTATGTCTCTCTCTGTCTGTCTGGCAAGCACACGTGCCCTATAGCAAAACCTCTCAAAAAAAAAAAAAAATCAAACAAACTAGTAGAACTATGACAAAATATGCACAACTTAATGTAATGTTCAATGTGACAGAAGGTAAATGTGTGAATATTCTTAATTTGATTACTATACACTGTGTGCATGCTTTAAAAAGGGGAGAACCAAGGAGAAAAATAGAGAGGTAAGACATATAAGGGACACAGAAGTGGAGGATTGTCTGTTAATGATAATGTATAATTAATATCTTTAACTGGATTGGTGTACAGTGTATTCATGCTGGGAAAATTCATTTTTCAAGCTGTGGTGATGTACAGTGAGTGCATCAAATTTTTAAAAATCATACTGTACTCCTCAAATACATCAAATACACATAAACCATAAATCATAATCAATTAATTTTTAAAAAGAAGAAGGGACAAAGAAATCCAAAATACTGTTTAAGAATGGGGCCAGCAGATGGCATGGTGGTTAAGGAGCTGGATTCCCACATGGCTGACAACCATCCCAGTCCCAGACTTGGCAGCTTGAAAAATCACATGTCAGGTGTATTTACATATGTGCCCAAAGTGCCCGGAGGAGACTGGAGAAGGGATGCGGTGTGACCATTCCCCCCACCCCCGTCTCTCTCCAGCGAGTGCACACACCCTCTGGCAAAAACCTTAAAATCTAACTACAACCATCTCTGTCTCCTGAGGAGTAAGCATGATTCGTACAGTGGAGAGAAAAATTCTGCATCTCTTCTTTTATATAGAGATTGATAAAGGGAGGAAAGAGAAAGGAACAGCAGAAATGTCGAAGCCCCTCCCAGACCTGCCAGGCATGTGCAAAGTAGGGCGCCTCTGGCCTTTAGCCATCATCAGTGCGGAGGGGCTGGGGGTTTGCAGGAAGACAGGAGACACACACCAAACCTGACATAAGGAAAGGCCATGCCACACAGCAAGAGGCTGGAAACTCTGGAAGCCTGTAGCCATGACAGCCCAGCAGTAAGTGGGCAGAGGTCTTTAAGACCCGAGGAGTGTAATTCACAGGAGTAAGAGGTTGCGTTGCTGCACACAACCCCATTTCTCAACCCTTACCCTGATGCTTGACCAAGTATAACACAAATACTAGTACTTGTATATATGGTTGAGTGGGAAAGAAAAATTAAAAAAATAAATAAAACAGGGAAAAGCATCCCCACTCTCATCTAAGTAGGTCAGCACAGAGCAGGCAACAGAGGAAGGGAAGCGCAAATGAGAGTCGGGAGGGACAAGAACTCGGAGCCAGAATCAAACAGGAGAACACAGAGCTCTCCCAGGGAAAGATGCAGGTTTTCCAGATATATTCATGGAAGGATCCAGATTTTCTGGAGGTACAGGCTTCTCTCAGGGAAAGGGACAGGGAACTCAGGTAGTTTATATAAATATCACAGGAGAAGGAGACCTTGGTAGACACGTGGGTTCCAATTCTAATATGAGGCTGAATGTGGCAACAGGAGGATCGAAGTGATGTGTTATGGGGGTTCGGTGAAGAGGAAGACCCTCAGGGTGGGGGTTCTAGGCTGGAGGGACAGTCACAAAAGGTACATCCTTAATGTAGAAAACCAGCAACCTCCATGCCATGATTAAGTGAGTGTCCCACAGCCAGACAGGAGCTTCTGGACCCTGCTCTTGGGGTCCTACAATGTTGTGGCTACAAGGATCCTCTGTAAGAACTTTGCTGATAATTGCACAAATCCAGCAAGTTGGGATGATCGTTAATAGTACCTGTAAAGAACTCATAGATAAACCTTTACTTCAGTGTAACAGAATCAGGAGGGTGTGCAGAGAAAGAGAGAAACCAAAAAGGAAAGAAAAAACTTTACCAAATACTTTTAAAGTTTACTGTTAAATCTGGGCTTGCTTCCCATTTCTGAAATCAAAGTCTATTACAAAGGATGAAAGCCAAAGGAAAACCAAAGTGGAACAGGAAAGACGCCCCAGAAACAGGATGCAGAAAAGGTTGAAGTCCATCCGCCAAAAGCTCTTTCAGCTTCACGCCCTTTGAAAACCTGCACACATAACCTTCTTATGCAGGGAGAAACTCTGCCAGCCTGTGATGCTATAGTGGCAAAATGGCACAGATTCAATTTCCATCATGCGCTGAGCCATCAGTCTCCCATGTAATATGTAAACAATAACAAAATCAACAACACAAGAGGCAAACAAGAATCTGACCAAGAAGTGCAAAATTAGAAAAAGTGAGCAGTCTCTATTGTGAGGCTTCCAGTGGCAGCTGACGGATGGACAGATGGAGAAGGACAGTCCATCTGGAGGGAGCGCCAGGACTGCCTTACATGGTGTGATGCGGAGCCCGTCAGTCTGGGAAAGCTTCAGGATGGGGTTGGAATCTCAGAAGCTCTGTGCTGAAGCTGGGCAACGGTGCAGTGCTGCAGCAGTGCAGTGATGCTACAGCTGCACTCCTGTGGGAAGGTCCTGGGTTCACATCCAGAAATCTCCCTGACACATCACACTTGTGTGTGCCCATGATCCAGGTTGACTGAGACTGGGGCTGGATCACAATATGGGGGCTCTTCTGGCGGTGCCTCTCTCCTTCTCATGGAGAAAATGGGTAGGGTAAACTTTGGAGGGAAAAGTCAAATGATACCCACTCTGAGACCAGTAGTTAGCGTAATGGCCATGTCGCTGAACTCCCAGGAAGTCGACCGTGGTCCATGTCCCAGACCCAGTGGCTTAAAACTCATGCTGGGCAAGTGTGCATGCGTGCCCAAGATCCCAAGAGGAGAATGGAAGAGAAGGGACTGTGGCATGGCCATCCCCTCAGGGGGTGATTTCTCACTTTCTGTCTCTCTGTCTCTGTGTGGCGAGCACACGCACCCTATAGCAAAAACCGCTTAAAAAAAAATGCTACCCACTCTAAGGAAAACATCAAGACTTTCAGGTAGGCCTCCAATGCCCTGACTCCAAATCACCCCAACTGGGCCAGCCGACATCTCAGGTCATTCACCCTAATCAACAGCAAGTTTGGCTGCCACACAACTTCGAATGCCTGCTCCTGTCCCATGGCCAGCCTGGGCCACCATGCTGAGAAGCAGTTCTGTTCTTTGCAGTAGATCATTACTTTTATCAAAATATAAAATGACAGTCTAAGTCATAAAAAGGAAGTTATGCCTTTGTATTTTAAATATTTTTTATTTGAAAATTAGATCATACAAAGGCAAAAAGAAAGGAAATGCCCAACTATATCCACAGGCTTGTTTTTAGCAGGATTAGCAACAATTATGGATATAAACACAACTAGAAAGAAATGGCTTAATATCATGCATATATAAGAACAAAATCAATTTTGCCAATATCCTACTCTGGAGAAGAGAAGAGAGAAGAGAGGAGAACAGAAGAGGAGAAGAGAAAGGGAAGGAGGAAAAGGAATGAGAAGTCAGGATGAGGAGGAACCGGGAGGGGAGAAGGGATGAACCATTAACCTTCACCACAACCTAGAGATGGGAACAAATAGCATAACCTAAAAGAAGGTTTTGTGGGACCAGCAGTTAGCGTAATGGCTATGTCGCTGGACTCCCACGTATTCGACCTCGGTTTGAGTCCCGGACCTAGTGGCTTAAACTCATGCCGGGCGCGTGTGCGTGCGTGCCCAAGATCCCGAGAGGAGAAGGGATTGTGGCGTGACCATCCCCTCTGGGGGGTGATTTCTTGCTTTCTATCTCTCTGTCTCTCTCTGTCTGTCTGGCGAGCACCCGCGCCCTATAGCAAAAAACTCTCCAAAAAAAGAAAAAGAATGCTTTGTTTCTGTTCAGTGTGTTTGCACGGAGGTTATTAATGGAACAGACCATCTAGTATAACTATGTAACTTAGTTTTAGTTTCAAATCCTGTCAACCCTCCACCTGGAATTACTCAAAAGCATTTCTCCATTGAGAAACAAAGTCTCCGCCTCAGTAATAAAATGCCTCCTGCTGCCTGCTGGCATTCACACCCCACTTGCTTCTGGGCCAAACCCGAAGTTCTCCGGAAGTCAGACACTTGAATTCCAGCTCCATCGATTCTCATAATTCCTAACTGAGGTATAAGCAAGCCAGATACTTAAACCCAAATACAAGAAGGTTTTCTTTTTCAGCAATGTTTACGAGATAACATGCCTTTCTTTAAGTTACACAGTTTTCACATCCTAGAACTACAAAAGCTAGACTCTAAGTTTCAGGCTCAATGCTTAAATGTAAAGTACTTATTTCACATTATTTCCTTCTAATACTCACCAACAACATCCACATTCCTACACTGGCAAAGGAAGCTTTTTGGGTAAACACCAAATTGACACTGAGTGAAAGAAACTGAAAACGAATTTACAGGTAAATCTGTAGATTGTCAATAAAACCTTACAACCAATAGATGTTAGTCTACTTAACCATTCATTCCATTGTGAAGCGTGAAGATAGTTAGCCTTTATGCATAGCACACATCTGTCCTGAGCTTCCCTGCAGGCTTCATGGGGGTAATTGTATGGGATGCCACATACATCTTTGGCCATAATTATTCATCTATTCTTTCAACAAAATTTCTGCTTTCTTCTAGTTATTTATTTATATAATCAATCAATCCTAGACTACTATCGAGCTTCACTACATTACACACACACTTGTTATTTTACTCAGTTACAGCAGACATGCTGCAGTGCACAAACCTTAACTACACAGTTCCATAACTTTCACACATGCATACACTAAAGAGAGATACACAGTAGGAAATGAACACACAGTTATGCTTTCATGTACATATGCACACACACATCCACACACACTCTCCTGCCTTGGCTTCCATTAACGCTGTGGTATAAACAAAAGGAAAGAGGGTTACCACAATATGATCGACTGCTAAGACACTGCTTTTTAGTTGACTGTGGAAAAAATCAAGTATTTAAAGTATCACTTACAGTTTGTTGCAGGGATCTTGTTACTACATTTCTAAGTCTTGAATCATTACCCTTTTACTAAATCACATTGCCTTGCCACTAAATTTGAACCAGTTATTTTTCTTTTTTAAAAAAAAATTACAAATCATAGACTGGGAGAAAACATTTGCAAATTATATAGCCAATAAAGGACTTATACCCACATATATTGGGTTGTTGGGAAAGTCACGATGCATTTTTTTCTATGTTTTTCTATGCAAAAATGCATCATGACCTTTCAGACAACCCAATATATATAAAGAATTGTGAAAATTCAACAGTAAGAAAATACTCATTTTTTTCATTAGCAAAGATCTGAATTTCATTTAAAAAAAGATACATGGATGTAAATAAACATATGAAAAGATGCTCAATATCATTAGTCATCAGCAAAATGTAAATTAAAACCACAAGAGATGTCATTATAAACGTTAGAATAGATAAATTTTAAAAATAAAATAAACTGTTAGTACCAAAAGTGGTAAGGATATGGAACAATAGATATGAATTGAAAATAACAGAGCCACTTTAGAAAATAGTAGCTACACACATACACACAGATGCACACACAAACTAAACAAATTGTTAGAGTAGCTTTAATTATAACTGCCAAAAATTGGAAACAACCAAGAAAAAGTCCTTAAACAATCAAATGGTTAACAAACAGCAAAATACACACAATGGAATTCTACACAGCAATAAAAAAATAAAAATCTATTGATTCACCCAATAAATGGGATGAATCTTAAGTGTATTTCGCTAAGTAAAAGAAGTCAGATCAAAACACTATGTAAATTGTATCTCCATTTAGAATGCTAAAACGCAAAACTCTAGGGACAAAATCAGTGGTTGCCACGGATGGGATGCAGACGGTAAGAAAAGTATGTAACTATATTGCAGACATATGGTATAACCGCACTGCAGTGGGCGGGGATCAAGTTGGCCTAAATTCCTCTTCAGTCCACTATTCTGACTATAAACTATAAGCAAACAACCTTGAGGTAGCCCCCACCCCCTGAATTTCTTTCTTTCTTTTTTAATTTTTTTAGAATTATTTATTTTATTTATTTATTTATTTTTAATTTGCTATAGGGTACATGTGCTCACCAGAGAAAGACAGAGACAGAGAGAGAGAAAGTGAGAAAGCAAGCCAGCCATGTGGGAGTCCAGCATCTTAACCACCATACCTCCTGCTGGTCCCATGAATTTCTTTCAAATGCCCACCTTGCTTGGGCCAAGGTGGCTTAGGAATACAACTTATAGCAGAGCTAGCATGGGGTTCAAACTGTGAGTGCCTGTGGGTCTCCATACTCTCAACCCCTTCCCACATGTGAGTTTATCCTCCAATAATCCCCTGTGCAGTGCTTTATTGGGGTGGTCTGGTTAGTATTTTCGATCTCACAGATCCCATCCTCAAACAGGAAGGCTAGAGTGAACTGTGGTGCTAGACTGTAGCTGGAAATATGGGCATGAGCCCACCTTTATTTTAATATACATACAGGTAAACAGACAGAGCTAAACATAAATAACTGTGTATAATCATTGATTTCATTATGGGTTCATGTTTGCTTTGATTGATTGTTACATACAGATTGAGTATCTCTAATCAAAAAATTTGAAATCCAAAATGCTACATATTTTCAAAAATGGCAACAATTCATCATATTTATTACTGTGAAGGGCTCTCTAATTCAATGCCTTATATAGCATCTGGCAGGTGATTGGAACTCAGTAAATGTTTTCTAAATAAATGAATGAATTAAGTTATTAACACCAATGAACATGTATCCAATATATACTTCACATGATAGCAGCCTTAAAGCTCAAGGACTTCATAGGATAGAATTACTTCCCAGGTTGTACATTAAAATCACCCAAGGAATTCCAACAATATACTAATGGCCAAGATCCCTCCTCAGAAATTCTAATTTAACTGGTCTGAGATAGGACAAGTGGAATCCACAAATCTAGTCAGAGAAACAGGAAATATAAAGTTGAAATATAGGTAGCAATAATGAGCACACTTAGCACTCAGATCTCAGTGCTAATGAAATGCCATTCTAACATTCTGATGTCATTTTAACACCATGGAAGCAGGGATCTCTGGGGAAATGTCTCACTCTGGAAAAACCCACAATGATGAGGGATGTCAAAAAGATCCAAGAGCGGGAACCAGCAGTTAGCGTAATGGCTATGTTGCTGGACTCCCACATAGTCGACCGCGGTTCGCGTCCCAGACCCGGTGGTTTAAAACTCACGCTGGGCGCGTGTGCATGCGTCCCCAAGATCCTGAGAGGAGAATGGAGGAGAAGGGATTGCGGTGTGACCATCCCCCCTGGGGGGTGATTTCTCGCTTTCTGTCTCTATGTCTCTCTCTGTCTGTCTGGCGAGCGCGCACGCCCTATAGCGAAAATTTCTCCAAAAAAAAGATCCAAGAGCCAACTAAGGAGCCCCTTATGGCCACTACTAGTACTACAGTACTAGTAGCATCTGACACGCCCTATAGCGAAAATTTCTCCAAAAAAAAAAGATCCAAGAGCCAACTAAGGAGCCCCTTATGGCCAGTACTAGAAGCATCTGAGCAACAAAATTCAATAAAGTGGTGTCAAGGGACCAGTAGTTGGTGTAATGGCTATGTCGCTAAACTCCCATGTAGTTGACCACAGTTCAAGTCCCAGTTCAAGTGGTGGTTTACACTCACGCCGGGCGTGTGTGCATGTGTGCCCAGGATCCCAAGAGGAGAATGGAGGAGAAGGGAATGCGGCGTGGCCATCCCCCCTGGGAGGTGATTTCTTGCTTTCTGTCTCTCTGCCTCTCTGGCAAGTGCATGCGCCCTATAACATAAACCTCTCCAAAACACACATACACACACACACACACACACACTGGATATATGCCTGTATGTGTGTGTGTGTGTTGAAAACCCCAAGATGAGAACAAGAAGAGAAAGGATTGTGGTGTGGCTATCCCTCGTGAGGGGTGATTTCTTACTTTTCTTCTCTCTGTCTCTCTCTCTCCAGTGAGTGCACACACCCTATGGCAAAAATCAAATAAGTAAATAAATAAATAAAAGTTGGTCGAGAGATAAAGAGATAGTATCACGATACTGCTGTTGGTCAGAGTACAAAGAATTTGTAAAAACGCAGGACACAGATGTGAGCAAAACCTCTGAACTTCCAGGATCCAAGAGAATAACGAGATCCAGTAGAATAAATTAAACAGGAACATAGAACATACTATGTTCTATGAAAAAATAGTAAGCAGTAAAAAATTATAAAATAATAATAGGGTAGTTTCAATAAATAACTTGTAAAATAAAAACACTCTAGAGGAAAATAGTTAATTTTGAATGGATATTTTCTAGCCATAGATACGCATTTTTTTTTTTTTGGAGAGGTTTTTGTTATAGGCCATGTGCGCTCACCAAAAAGAGAGACAGAAAGTAAGAAATCACCCCCCCAGCGGGGATGGCCATGCCACAATCCCTTCTCCTCCATTCTCCTCTATGGATCTTGGGCATGCATGCACACGCACCCAGCTTGAGTTTAAGCCACCAGGTCCAGGACTTGAACCGCAGTCGACTACATGGGAGTCCAGCAACGTAGCCATTGGACCATATGCTGGTCCCAGATACTCAATTCTTTATCAAGCATTTCTTTCTCTTCTGTGTTCATTCATTTAATACCCACAAATTTCCTGTCTCTTTATGAAAAAGATCTTTTCAATTAAATATATGCGTTAAGAGCAAGAAAATCTCATGAATTAAATCAAAAGCTGTTTCAGATTTCAGAAGAGAAACCCTCTTAAACTTGAGTCAAGAAGTCATGATTCTGCTCTAGTTGTAGATAAGACACTAAAATATATCTGTTCAGTTGTACATAACCGTACACTCTGAAATGATCCCTCAGAGACTTCACAAGTTATCAGCATGCCTTTGTTGGTATTTTGGGGAAATTTCATGCACAGAAATGGGATATTTCTGACATATGAGAGGACCTTGGAATCTTGAAGAGGATGTTTCAGTACAGTCCTTTGATTTTAGCAAGTTGCCCCACGAAGAGTGAGCCAAAAGCTTAGAAAATATATACATCCCACGAAGACACACTGATTACTTGTTCTAATATGATTCAGAGTGACCAGTGATTCAGACATATATAACACAAACACGCCCAGATGACGACCCCCAAGTGAAGGCCATGGCTCCAGATCCTGCTTCCACAGCCAACACCATGTTCCAGGGATTGCTACGACCACAGAATGTTCTCACCCATCACATGCAGGCAAACTATGAAAATAAGCGTGCAAAATTATTTCCCCAATGTGGACACAGACAACAAATGTTAAACCAAAGTCTGTATGTAACTAAACTACAGACGTCAAGATGTGCATCCCTGCCTTCCCTTTTACAAATGTCATAGAAGCGGAAACAAGTTCTCTGCAGTTTCCTAAAGCTTTGTGAAATAGCACTTTACAACACATACATAATCTTAAGTACTTCATCGACTAATATCCCAGTAGATCCTTTTCATCACAAAGAAAGAACTCGGACCAGCTGGTGGCATGGTGGTTAAGGCGGCTGAATCCCACATGTCCAATGGCACAGTTCAAGTCATGGCTTGTAAGACATGCCAGGCACATGTGTGTGCCCAAAAATCCCAAAAGGAGAAAGAGAAGAAATTGTGGTATGACCATTCCCCAGAAAGAGTTTCTCTTTCTCTATTTCCAGTGAGTGCACACACCCTCTAGCAATTTTTTTAAGTTAAAAAAGAATATAAACCTCTTTCATGCCTATTAGTATTTATGGCATGCTGCTACCAAATAAGTTCCCCTTTTTTTCTCACATATTAATTCTCTTCTCTCCCCTCATCTAATTTCTATTTCTGAGAAAGCCTCTGAGTATTTTTTAGCACCAAGAGACAATAATTGCTTTAAAAATAGGCTTTCAGCACAGCCATGGTAGCACATATTGAATGCTGCTCTATGGCAGGCTGAGACCATATGAGAGGCCCTGATCTGAGTCCCAACCCGTCCTAAAAACCAGGCACAGGGGTGTGTGCCTGAGGTACCAGCTACTTGGGAGACTGAGGGAGAAGGAGCTCAACACAGTAAGACCCTGTCTAAAACATTACTGGCTTCCACCCAAGAGCTTCCTTCACCTTAGTGAACTGGTTATCACCTACAAGGGGACAAAAAAAATAGAGGACGAATCTCATCGGTCTACAGAGGGGACTGCCTCTCGGGGACGACGCACTTAGCTGAGTTCACAGAGACCAACTGCACTTCACTGACAAAGAAAACCGTCTCTCCCCACCACAACCTGTACAGTAGATAAACACAGATCAACAAAGTATCTTCTGGAAGCTGTCTGCTGAACATGGCCACAGAAGATCCAGCTGGGCAAAACAAATGCTTAATGTCATCTGATACATCCATCTCTTAACAACTCTTCATCAATGAAACATAAATACTCCAAGTTCAAGCTTGCCCCACAGCCAAGTGGCTAAGTGATCTGGATCCCACAAAGCCAACCATGGTTCAAATCTTGGCCCCAGCAGCTTGAAAAACACATATCAGGTGCATGTGTGCATGCATGCCCCAAATCCTGACCAGATGAAGAAATGGAGAAGAAGGGATTGGGGCATGACCATGCCCCACTGAGGGGTGCTTTCTCCCTGACTCTGGTAAGTGCATGGACCTTCTGATAATTAAAAAAATAAAAGTTCCAAGCTCATTAAGTACATAAGAGGACTTCAAATAGTTATTTAAAAAAATTGAATGAAAGTACAAGTTTATTCCAGTGGAAAAAAATTTTAATCCCATAACACCTTTTTATATAATACACAATTTTTCACGAACTTTTTGAAGCCTCTCAGATTCACCGTGCCAGTGAGGTGATATACTCGGGCCTTACTGGCCTCTCTGTATTTAGATTTCAGACAATCCTGCACGTCTCTACTCTGATTCACTAGGAACTGTTTTATAGTTTAACTTCCAAAGACAAATAGATTCCCCTTATTTCTAAGTCACTGAAAAATACCATTTTTACTTGCCTATTGCCATCGTTATTAGTGTTTCACTAAATGAAATATACAGTAATCCATTTTTGTAGTAATAATTATTTATTAAAAAGTTTCAAGTTACATAAATTTGTAAAAAAAAAAAGAACGTAAAAGGCTCCTAAATTCTCCTCAGCAAGAAATCCAGTTTCGGGGCTGGCAGGTGGCATGGTGGTTAAGGTGCTGGACTCCTTTGTGGTCAACCTCAGTTCAAGTCTCAGACCTGATGGCTTGCTTTCTCACTCTCTCTCTCTGGTCAAATTTAAAAAGAATAAATAAAATTAAACAAATAATTATTTTTTAAAAAAGAAAGAAATCATTTCTCTAAATGCTACCATCTTACTATAGTTGCTCCTTCCCATTTCTCTCAATAGAAATGTTTTAACAAAATACCTTCCATTCCTGTCATTTGAACTTTCTAAACATAAACAATATTGTCTTAATGTTGCAGTACTTTAGATGCCCAAAGTAAGCATAATAATCCATTTTTATCCTATTATACCACAAAGGGTACAGTAGATTAGCAAAAATTTGTAGTAATATTATAATCACTGAGTTTTGCTTTTAGAAACAAATTTCATTTATTCATATACACGTTTATTCAGAAAATACTTACTGATGCAATTCTCCTAGATGCTACAATAAATTAATAGCAATCAAAAACAAACATGGTGGGGGGGAACCAGCAGTTAGCAAAATGGCTATGTCACTGGACTCCCGCATAGTCGACCGCAGTTCGCGTCCCAGACCCGGTGGCTTAAAACCCACGCCGGGCACGTGTGCGTGCATGCCCAAGATCCTGAGAGGAGAACGGAGGAGAAGGGATTGCAGCGTGGCCATCCCCTCTGGGGTGATTTCTCGCTTTCTGTCTCTCTGTCTCTCTCTGTCTG
>NW_006159444.1:1609951-1643669 GCF_000334495.1 Tupaia belangeri chinensis
TCCCAAGAGGACAGTGGAGGAGAAGGGACTGCGGCAGGGCCATCCCCCCGCGGGGTGATTTCTTGGTTTCTGTCTCTCTCTGTCTTTCTGGCAAGTATACTCGCCCTATAGCAAAAACCTCTCCAAAAATAAAGTTTTAAAAAATGGTCCTAGTATTTATGAATATTATACTAGAATAAGTATTATTACAAAATATTTTCCTAAAATTTACTTCTATCATAAAAAAAAAAATCTACAACTAATCTAATCATGGAGAACAGAGATTTTCCTATGCTTCATATCCTTAATTCTTCCATTATTCAGTGTGTATTAAGTATGATAAAGAGATAAAATATTGGGACCAGCAGTTAGCATAATAGCTATGTCGCTGGACTCCCACGTAGTTGACCGCGGTTCGAATCCTGGACCACGTGGCGTGGCTTAAACTCACACCGGGCGCATGTGGTGCGTGCCCAAGATCCCGAGAGGAGACTGGAGGAGAAGGGATTGCAGCGTGGCCATCCCTTCTGAGGGGGTGATTTCCTGCTTTCTGTCTCTCTGTCTCTCTGTCTGTCTGGCGAGCGCATGCGCCCTATAGCAAAAATCTCTCCAAAAAAAAAAAAAAGAGATAAAATATTAAAAAGTTCTATGACAAACCAATATACTGAGTAACTTGTATATCATTTGAAATGGCATATTAATATTTTGCCACCTAAAATACTAAATCATTCATACTATTTTTTTCTTTTTTTAATTTTTTCTTCTTTTTTGGGGGGGGGAGTTTTGCCACAGGACATGTACATTCGCCAGAGAGACAGAAGGAAAGTGAAAAATCACTCCCTGGGGGAGATTTCCATGACATAGTCCTTTCTCCTCCATTCTTCTCTCAAGATTTTGGACATGCATGAACTCACATGTGCCTGAAGGGATTTTCAAGCCACCAGGTTCAGGACTCAAACCAGGGTCGGCCATGTGAGAGTCCAGCACCTTGACCATTGTACCACCTGCTGGCCCCCACTAATACTATTTTAACAGTCCCAGCAAAAGTAAAATCATCATACTAGACAGGCTACTGCTTCAGAGGTTTCCTTAGGGTTGCACTTGTCGCCTGTGGATGGGCTATGTACAAGAGCATACGGGGTTCACCCATTCTTCTCCCTTGACCTTCCTCTCCTCTTCCCACCCGCCTCACCTTCCTCCCTACACAGACAACAGGAAACAAGTGAAACAAGAAATCGACTTTCCATGGTAGTAACTACTCAGTGAGTTTTGGGAGCTACACCCTTAAACAGAACAGGATGAGGAGAAACTACCACCTCATTTTAAATCGCTTGCTAAGGTCTTTGAAAGAGGTGAGATTTCAGAAACCATTTGTTAGAAAAGAACCACAGTCAAACAAGGGGGCATTTTAAGCCAAAAATATCTTGCAAGTAGACTTACAGGAAACACGATGGTTTAGTAGAAAGAATGCAGGCTTTGGAACCGGGTGGACCTGGGTCTCATGTCTGGCCTCCTCATTATTAAGAGTGCATTTCTACCCTTGGGCGGGTTACTAAGATTCTTTCCTTCTCTAAAGAAAATAAATGTGGAGACTGAAACCCAACTTGAATTGTTGAAAGGACTCAAAATAACAAACGTATTGGGCTTGGCATTGCACCTAGCATGTGGGATATGCTCCATCGAGGCACCCGTAGATGGACTCAGTAGGCTCCAGCCTGGGGTGCAAGCCCTGTACCTGGGCCTTCCTGGGGTGATCTGCCAGATGACATCCACAGTTCTTGTTCTTAGTCCCCACTGGAGACTTCAGTTTTCACATTGGTTCTTCACCTGCTCTCTTGGACAGCCATTTCAAACCCTCCATGAGTCCCAGTTTGTCCCTTCCTGAGCACAAGCCAGCTTTTCTCTGCCCCATGCCACCAGCTTCAAGTCAGCACAGTCTCTTCCCACCCCCTTTGCTCTGTGCCAATGCCATGACTTAACTCAAGATGCCAAAATGAGATGAGGGGAAGAGCAGCTGCAGAAACCCTCTGCTCCACTGGAGAACAACTCAGACAAGAAACTGGCCCACAGGAATAAAATGATCCCTAGAGAGATGGGTGACTCCGTAAGGAGAGATCCGGGCAGCAGATGGACTCAAGTGGGACGTCTCTGGGCATGCAAACAAAACAGAGGCCTACGATGGTTCAAATAAGAACCAAGTTGTATACTCAGAAAAAGGGACCAACGACAAGGGATGACACGGAGACCTGGTCATGTACTCTCACTCACTGAAGAGCTAGCTAGGGACTTCCCAGAACAGCGCTGGAGGATTCCTGCCACTAGGACTGAATGCCAGCTTCTTAGGCTATCACCAAGACATCAGCAGCTAGGAAGCTGCCGGCCACCTGTCCTCTTGCTCTCCTTGAGGTGAGCCCCTTGAGCAGCAGACAGGTGCTCAGATGTCCAAGCTGTGCTTGATTTCCTTACAGTCTACATCTCGGGCATGCCCCTGATTTTCTGAGAGGTGTCATGATCTATCAATGAAAGAAGACGGCAAGAATACACAGGGAAAGAACTATGGCTCAAAACATGGTTTGGTTGTACAAGATCTTTCAAAAACCTGGTCTGGCAGCAGCTCCAAAATTATTCTTAAAATTTTAAATCTCTTGAGACCACAAGTATTAAAATCAGCAGAAATCAGCTTATAAATATTATCTAAATTTTAATGGCAAAATTAAATTTTTGAGAGATTTTCACTATAGGGCACATGCACTCACTGGAGAGGCAGAGACAGAGAGACAGAAAGCAAGAAATCATTCCTCAGGGGGGATGGCCACACCACAATCCCTTCTCCTCCAGTCTCCTGTAGGGATATCGGGACTTGAACTGCAGCTGACAACATGGGAGTCCAGTGAAGAAACCATTACACCATCTGCTGGTCCCTCAAAATTAATTATTAAAAATACTTTTGAGACAGACTATTACCAGAAGGATCTATTTTATGTGATGAGTAAGAAAACATAGTGATCTTGCCCTCCTGAGAACTTGAGTTTTAAACACTTACTCTGAATCTAAAATATAAAATTCTTAGTATCTATCTATCTATTTTCTTATTTATTTAGGGTTTTGCTATAGGGCACAGGTACTCACTGGACAGAGACAGTGAGAGGAAAAGTAAGAAATTATCCTTTGGGGTAAATGACCGTGCCACAGTCCCTTCTCCTCTCCTCTCAGGATTTTCAGCACACACACAGACACACCCAAAGTGATTTAAGCCACTGGGTCTGGTACTCAAACCACAGTTGGCCACGTGGGAGTCTAGTGCCTTAACCACCATGCCACCTGCTGGCTCCCTTAGTATCTTAATTCAGAGAAGACAAGCAGGGAGTTGAGAAAGTGTTGTCATAAAACTATTATAAACTACTCAACTTTCACCCAACTAAAACATCCACCATTGTGCTATTTCTGTTATTAGAATGTATTGAGTCATCAGAAAAGTCATGATGTATTTTTCTATGCAAAAATGTGTCATGATTTTTCCAACAACCCAGTATATTTAAAATATATATACTACCACATTCTTTTTCTGAGGAATCAGACACTTTTTCTAATTTAAAAAGGAAATCTTAAATGAAAATATCTTGCTTGCCCTGAAGTGAATTACTATGTTTTCCTTTCCAACCAATCATGTATACTAAAGTTGTCTTTATAATTAATGCTCTTTTTTTTTAAGGACTATTACTTCAAATTAAAAGTGAACTAATTATAGAACTGGGGGTTAAGCTATTAAAATGTACCCTCAGAACAAGGTCAGTGGCTGTTAATGCAACAGACATGCCAAGACTCAGCTGCAAGTCAAGTCAGACAAACTTCCCAGCAGCAGCCAAATCTAACCACTATTACAACGCTAATGAGCTGTCACTAATGAGCAAGGCTGGCAACTCAGTGAGTAAAAAGAAGAAAAACACAGAGACTCAACAGAACCATATTCCATTATCTAATTAAAAAAAAAAAAAAAAGCTTCCATAAGTTAGGTATGAACTAACCATAGAATCGCCTTTTGTGAAAACACTCTTCAACCTCCATTGGGTGACCTGCCGAGTCCTCTCACCCAGGAAGATGGCAGAAATGGCTCCCTGAACCCTACGTCTCTGGAAGTCAAGTGATGAAAGGCCTGTCCCAAGCCTGCACGTGTTTTTAGCAGCCAGAGCAGAGTCCTAACGCAGCTTAGATGGTTTTGTGCTTAAATAAGGAGGCACTTTCCCTTTAAACAAGTGGGTCGAGGATTTCGAGATCTCTTTCTGTTCAAGCACGCCCTGGGTTTATTTGTTTGTTGCGCCATTTAGCAGGCTATAAAAATATTATTCTAGAAGATTTCAACCAAAACTCTCCCACAGTCTGATGCTCCCTTCCCAATGACACCAGGCCTCTCTGAGCCTTTTCTGTCAGTCTGGCATCCTCATCCTTGTCACCCCTCAACCCGCTACTACCCTGGGCTGTTTCCTGACTTCTTTATCCCAGGACACACCTGACATCCCATCCCTTTCTCCCCCTCTTTCCTCTTCCTTTCATGGCCACACTTGTTCTTGCATCTTTCTTTATTTACTGTTTTTGTGTGGTCTGCTCCAAATGGTATCTCACTACAAAGGACAGCAGCAAAATGGACAGTCAGAACTTTAAAGTGACTTGTTTAGCCACCCTAACACCAGGTTTACAGTCAGCCCTCCATGGTTTAGTGGCTAGCACTGCAGTTCCTGCATGGGAGCTTACATTCGCCTGCAGCATCCACCTGTTTGTCACTTCTCTCTTCCTCCTGAAACCAATGGGGAGAAGGCAGTGCAGCAGCACCTGTGCCCTCACTCACAGCTTGTCCTTACCTGTGTCCTCTGCTTTTCTTTTTTCTTTTTTTTTTTTTTGGAGAGATTTTCACTGTAGGGTGCGTGCGCTCGCCAGACAGACAGAGAGAGACATAGAGACAGAAAGTGAGAAATCACCCCCCAGGGGGGCTGGTCACGCCGCAATCCCTTCTCCTCCATTCTCCTCTCGGGATCTTGGGCACGCACGCACACGCGCCCGGCGTGAGTTTTAAGCCACTGGGTCCGGGACACGAACCGCAGTCGACTACAGGGGAGTCCAGCGACATAGCCATTACGCTAACTGCTGGTTCCCATCCTCTGCTTTTCTTTAGAGGAAAAGTGCTTCCTGTCTCTAAGTCATCTGTTTTAAAACATCAATTGGATTTTCAGAAGTCTGTGCAAAGTCAGGAAGAATGAGGCAAACACAGTAAGGAGGGTGGTAGGACTGCACTTCCTCATTGGGTCAGGCTTAGGGTTTAAAGACTTCGGGAGCTGCCTTCCTGGGTGAATCAGGGGAAAAAGAGTTAAGAGTGGCAAAGGGTGTACAGGAAGGCTAAAAAAGGGGAAGTGAAGATGTTTTCTATCTTGACCCCACACCCACCTGAACACAGGAATCCATCTCAACTTTCTCCTTCTGCCTTCCTTTCCCTCACACACACATCTTCTCAAATCTGACTCAAAAATGTCTACAGAGAGGCATTCCCACAGTCTCTATGATCCTACCCACATCTCTCAGCTCACACTGAGCTTCCAACGAGAATGAAGACCAGTGCGTCCAAATCCACATGGCAGAGGCAGATCTAGGAAGGCAAGGCTGCTGCACGGAGAGGGCTCTCCTGCATAGTAACAGCCCCCGGCAGCCCCCACTCTGCAGAGACACACAGGGACCAAGAGGAGGCTCCCAGGAGAGCAAAAGCACCCCTAGAGCATAGCACAGAACAGATGTGAGCAGGTTCTGCCCATTAAATGTTCCATGTCGGTCTAGACTACAGATAGAGCTAAAGCGGTGAGTTCCCTCCTTCCCAGGCTGCACTAAAATTACAGAAAAAAAAAAAAACCTTCAAAAAGAAGAGGGAACCAGCAGTTAGCGTAATGGCTATGTCGCTGGACTCCCACGTAGTCGACCGCGGTTCGTGTCCCGGACCCGGTGGCTTAAAAAACTCACGCCGGGCACGTGTGCGTGCGTGCCCAAGATCCTGAGAGGAGAATGGAGGAGAAGGGATTGTGGCGTGACCACCCCCCTGGGGGGTGATTTCTTGCTTTCTGTCTCTATGTCTCTCTCTGTCTGTCTGGTGAGCGCACGCGCCCTACAGTGAAAATCTCTCAAAAAAAAAAAAAAAAAGAAGAAGAAAGAAAAAAGTGCTAGAAGCTGAAATAAACGCCAGCAGTGGATCTGCAAGTTTGAGGACATCCTAGAAAATGGTGAGCAGATAAAGTCATACCAACAGCAAAAACTGAAAACCACAGCCCAGACTCTGGAGGTAAAAGACAACCTTCTATGAGAGTCTTGGTGTAAAACTTGGAGTAAAAGATGTAAGAGCATGGGGTAGACAGTGGGCAGTCCCAGTGGTGATGGCTAAGCCCTCCAGTGTCCCTCCCAGCCATCTTCCTCCCCACTTCTTCCCCACAGAATTAGAACCTTTAAAGCTGTGAGTCTCTACAGAGGGTTGTACCCACTGGATAAAGCATGAAAACAGCCATCATGCCTAAGGTGGTAGTCCTAGGGTGGGAGTCAGAGAAGAGTTTGGGGTTATTTGGAATCCCACATCAGAAAAGGCAGGGGTGAAAGGCACTTAAAGGCACCACCCTATTTTCTTTTACCATCAGGAGGACAAGAAGGTCTTCCGGATACTTACTTATACCAGGCCTACTGTCGAAACTGAGACTGCAGAGGTCCATGCAATCCTTCCGGCATATCTATGGAGTCTTTAACTCATTAAAACCAAGCCACAGGACTGGCAGGTGACACAGAGGTTAAGGATGCTGGACTCCCACATGGCCAACCGTGGTTTGAGTCCCAAACCTGGTGGCTTGCTCTCTCTTTCTCTCTCGTAAAAGTGATATAAATAAATAGTTGAATAAAATGATTATTAAAAAAAGAAGCCACCATATCTAGGAATTCTTAAACACATAAAAACCAAGCCACAGGACTGGCAGGTGACACAGAGGTTAAGGATGCTGGACTCCCACATGGCCAACCGTGGTTTGAGTCCCAAACCTGGTGGCTTGCTCTCTCTTTCTCTCTCGTAAAAGTGATATAAATAAATAGTTGAATAAAATGATTATTAAAAAAAGAAGCCACAACCAAGGCTCACAACTTATTTGAAGAAAACCCAGAAAATGAAAGATAAGGGCCACATTAGACTGACAAAACAGATCCTAGAGGAAACATAATTTATGAGACAGAAGACAGCTTAGAGGAAATCTTAAGGAAGACTTGAGAACAGTACCATGTCCATAAAACAAAAATAAACTGCAAAAAAGGAGAAGCAATCAGAGAAAGAGAGTTTTCAATAAGAGAAATATAAATTTAAAATGACTGCTAAAAAGGAACTTCAATGGATTTGAGAAACAAAATGAACCATGCTCAACTCCAAAGATGTGAGCTGGAAGATAAAATTGAAAAATATCACAGAGTAAAACAAAAAGTTAAGAGACAGAGAAAATATATTCAGAGGATCGAGAAGAATTTCAAAAGCAGACAATGGTGGCAGAGGGAGAAAATGGGGGATATGAAGAAAGTCTTCTCAGGTGACCAAAGACATAAGCCATCTGTCGAAAGGGCCAGCAGTGTTCAGACCGACGAGTGAAAAGCAACCCAGCTACAGTGACCGAGTGTCCTCAGTGCTCCTCTTCACACCACACAGGCCCTGCAACGTGGCTGGACCGCCTGTTTTAGTGTGAGTCAGTGGGAAGAGAGCCACAACATGAATGAGAACATCTCTCTTCTGGTCTTGGGTCTAGGGACAACTTTTTTGACTAGGCGGGAAAAGCAACCTCTTATATCTATCTCCTCTGGAGAATGGAGCTAGTCACAGCTATCCCTGGCTATGTGCAGCTGGTAGATGGGCAAACGAGCTGGTGTTCTCCACAACAGCTGGTGGCGTTATACCCGTGAACATATGCAGAGATATAAAGAGAGGGATGCTTTACATTCACTACAACGTACTGGTGTTCCAGCCCATACCCATGAGGTCGTGTTTCGACCATCTGATTCTCCGTAACCCTTCAAAGCAGAGCCAGGCTATCAGGTGCACCATGCACACAGTTTGGTAAGGAACTGCCTGGATCCAGACTCTACTCTCAGGAGTTGGAATGAGACCAGAAGGAGACCAAAGCAACATAAGAGGATCTAGTCAAGTTCTGGCTCGTAGCTAATTAGCTGACTGGTCTGGAAGAAAGCACTGGAGTTTTCCTTCTAAAAACCAAGAGACTTGGACTAGACCAAAGATGGTTACCCAGCTATGTGGCTGGGTGAGGAGTACCTAAAGTGTAGCAGGGCCCTAAGTTCTACCCCTAGAGATTCTGATTAAACTGACCTGGCATGAGATCAGGGAGATCTTTGTTCTAAAACCCTCAGATGTGCCTAAGGCAGTCAGTGCTAAGAGCCCTGGGGACAAGAGGGTCTTCGCAAGAGCCTCCAGCACAGTCACAGCACCTGGATTTCAATCCAGTCTGCCTCTCCCCACCCACATGACTCCTCAGTGTCTATCCTTGCTGAGTCTCACTTTCCTTGCTCTTATGGAGATAAGAATGCAGTTCTATAGTATAATGAGGCTTAAATGAAAGCATGCAAGCGAAGAACCAGGCACTGAGTGGGTGACACAAAAAGCAATTATTATTATTATTCCTATTACAATTCTCTACTTAAAGTAATTGAGGGAGGCTGGTGATTAGAGATTATCTGATCTGGTCAAGAGATCTACTGTACAACAAGGTGACTGTAGTTAGTAAACATGACTACATACTGGAAAATTGCTGAATGGAGATTTTTAAAGGTTTCACAGAAATAGTAAGTAATGCATAGTTAATTAGCTTGATTTCGGCACTCCATAATGTATGCATATATGAAAACATCATGTTGTACACCATCAATGTACACCATCTTTTATTTTTAATTTAAAAATTATGGCCAGTTGTGGTGGTTAAGTCAGCTAGATCCCACATAGCTGATTTCGAGGTTTGAGTCTCAGACCTGATGGCTTGGAAAACACTCTGGGTGCTTGTGCAAGTTTGCCCAAAATCCTGAGAGCAGAAGGAATCATAATGTGGACCTTCTCCTGGGGGTGCTTGCTTGCTCACTCGCTCGTTCGCTCTCTCTCTTTCTCCCACTCCCTCCTTCCCTCCCTCCCTCTCTGTCTCTAACTGGTAAGCACACATACCCTATAGTAATTTTTTTTTTGAGAGTTGTTTTTGTTTTTGTTTTTGTTTTTTGCCATAGGGCGTGTGCATTCGCCAGAAAGATAAGAGAGAGAGACAGAGAAACAGAAAGCCAGAAATCAACCCCCAGAGGGGATGACCATGCCGCAATCCCTTCTCCTCCATTCTCCTCTTGGGATCTTGGGCACGCACGCACATGCACCAGTGTGAGTTTAAGCCACCAGGTTTGGGACTCGAATCGCGGTCAACTACATGGGAGTTCAGCGACATAGCCATTATGCCAACTGCTGGTCCCACCCTATAGCAAGTTTTTAAAAGATTAATTTAAAAGATAACTTAAGGATAAGTGGGCTGGAAAGGTGCCTTGCCAGACTAGTTAACCAACAGGGCATTGCTTACAATTTAAACTAAGGGATAGGGCTTGAGGCTGCATAGGCCAAGGGCACTCAGCCCTGAAGGGCAGGCTGGAAAAGAGGGAATGAATGCAGAGACACTGGATAGCCGCCTGAAACACAGTAGTGCAGCAGACCACACCACCCACAACGCACAGGAGCCCACACAGACCAGGAGGCCACAGAAAGGCCTTCCTCTCTCACGAACAACACAGACTAGAAGGGAGAAAAAGGAAAGTAAAACCACAATGCTGGCTTCCAGCCAACCCACCAGGGTGAAGGAACAAATTCCAATACAAAACTTTTTCAACTATTTGTTAATTTATTTGAAAGCAAAATGGTGCCAGTAAATGGTTCATTTTCCTCTCATGCTAAAAATAAAAACTTCCAAATTGACCTAATGGGGTCTCACATGACTTTGGTAATGTAAACACCTCAAATGAAGGGGGAAAGTGTACCAAGAAGCTCATTTTAAAACAAATAGTATTGTTCATATTTTAACTCAGGTGCTCAAAGAATTTAGATCAAAGAGTGTTTATCTACCAAGTATTCAAAGTAATAAAGTACAAAAATATTGGGCAATTGTCTGAAAGCAGCTGTGATCAAATCAAAGCTGTGACATGAGCATGTAAACTCCTATTTTCTAACTTTATTCATTTTTTAATGCCTCCTTCTATTGACCCACTCAGAAACTAAGAACAAAACAAAATTCCTCCTCCATTTACTGATGGTCAAAATAATCTTTCCACCACACCCTTTCTTTTAGGTGTATGAAGTCAGTCAAAAATAATTCGGCTAAATTCAGAACAATGAAAATGACTGCTACACTCAAAAGAATAGATTTTTGAAGCCCATTTAATTTCATTTTACTAGAGATGAAAATAGGCAGAGAAACCTTCAACTCACCACAAACATAAACTATTATAAAGTTTCCCCCCAACCCCTGAAAAACACCAAACAAAAATAATTTGTAATAATTTCCTATTTCAAGTGGCTGGAAACAGTATCAAAGCTCCACTTGAATGATAATTGGGCATAATTGGTTTAGAGACCTTGGTTTTCATCTTTAAGTGGGGTGCAAATTCTGGCTTTGTCCATGAACCAACAATGAATTTGTCAAGTATATTCAAGAGCACTGACACTTCGAACAATGGCCAATCTGGACACTGAAGTCTAAACATAGGGGACTTGGCTGAGCTGACAAGCCTGAACGGCCACTCCCTCACTCTCTTAAGGCATTCCAAGGGCTGCACTGCCTCTAATAACAAATTCTGCTACAAAAAAGAATGAGGCCCTTTGATTTTTACCTTCATGTTCATGATATGAAGTAAATACTATTTAATTTCTGAAAGTCCTATTTCTCTTGCCAGGAAAAAAAGAGAGAGAGGAGAGGAGAGGAAATTAGGCTATTGCTGAAGGTAAAACAAAGCACCATCAGGAACAAAACCAGGACTTCACTCTTGCTTATTCTGCACATGTCCTGCCTCATTAAACGTCTCCTTCCCTGACATTCTGCAAGGAACTCCAATGAGGCCATCTGGTCACCAAGTGTTGCTCTCAACGATAAAGTCTCCCTAACACCCATTAAAGCCCAGAATGCCACCCAGAAATTCCCACAGGTAATGAGATTACTCTAATCTCTGATTGATGAAGTATTTACCTAAGTAAGGAAACAGATATAAAGACTAATCAGAGTGGGGGAAAAGATGAGAAAGTAACTGCCAGACCAAGAGATTATGCATCTTCTTTGACACAAGACTACCTCAAGGTCATAATTAGCATGGAAATGTTACGCAATTTCTCACAAAAACAGCTCTAAAATTTTATAGCGCAACAATGTAGGTGAGAAATTCAGAGTTAATTGGTTTTAGTCAAAGGTCACGTTGTAATACTAAATACCAGTACAAACTGAAGTTTGGAAAAATAACTAAATTAAACACAGATGACAGTTGAATTGAAACTTCATAGACTATTTTCCATTCTTCCGGGCTTCCTAGTCACTTGTCAAACATGAATGTAACACATTTTTCCAAGTCTCTTGGCTCCTGAGAACAAAGCTCAGAGGAAGTAAGCAGCTTGCTAAAGGCAGCCCCTACTTTACTCTGCCTCTCGTTTTGGAACAGAAACAGGTTACATCAAACCAAGAAAGCTGAAGCTTCAGGGCCCCTTCTAAGGTTCTGAGAAGGCCCCAAGAATGCATTCATAAGAAATGTTCTTGTAGAAGTTACAAAAGAAAGATTTTCTGTATTCTTTTCTAACAAAGCCCTTCAAACCCTGTGAGCTTGAGCTTGAGGTCCAACAAAACCTAGAATCCCCTGGACTGAAATTCCAACTTTTTGCAGCCTTGACCTACTTGTAATCATCTTCTGAGAAATATCCCATACCCTTTAAGATGTTACTCCCACAGTCACCAGAATTCTGTCTTTCAGACAAAACCCAGGTAAGATCTCAAGGAATTTCTATATTTTCAAATATGTTTCTTTTTTAAAGAATTATTTATTTTATTTTATTCTTTTTTTTTTTTTTTAATTTTCCCGAGACGGACAGACAGACAAAGGGACAGTGAGAAAGCAAGCTGCCAGGTCCAGGATTCAAACCAGTCAGCCATGTGGGAGTCCAGTGCCTTAACTATCATATCACCTGCTGGCCCATCAAGGAATTTCTTATACCCCAGGTCCAAGAGAATGCAGAGAAGGGCCAAGAAACATTTCTCAATTCCCACATATCCCATCCCTCCTCACTTCCCCAGTTCACCCTTCGTCTCAACCAGCATTTCCTACCAGGGTGACAGCACTGAAAACTGAACCAATAGCAGAACACAATGACACAGAGCTCTGTCAGTGCCCAAGAAACACCTAGAACGAGGGCTAGAAGCAGGAGGGGAGGAAAGGGTGGGAGAACACACAGGTAGGAATTAACAAGTAACACTGGGATTTGTCTGAAATATTTAGATGTCACTTCTGAAAAGTATCTGATTCTATACCAGAATGCCTAAATAATCTATCTCTTTCATTCAGCAACTCATAGTCAAAAGGTATTGATATCTTTCATCATATTCAAGAAACTACATCATCATGAAAAAATTCAAATTAAAGGAAGATCAAACTCAAATCTTCAACTACAATCACCACAAACACACTAATCCGGACCTAACTGCCCCATACAACAGACATCCAATCCTGAACATGCTAACTATCCCCATCACTAAAATATCTCACCACTCATACATCATAGTATTCCAGAGCCCTCCCAAGCAGGAAGTTCTTCACAAAGTAACCTGACTCCTCTGCCTTGATTTTAGTCTATTTCCTCCCAACCTTCACTCTAGACCATATAACATTCCCCTCTGCCATTCATAGCTTTCTTATACACTCTTCATTTTTAAAGTCAAAGTGTAGGGGCCAGCAAATGGTGTGGTAGTTAAGATGCCGGACTCATGTGGCCAACCGCAGTTCGAGTCCCAGACCTGGAAGTGTATTTTCTCACTCTCTTTCTCTCTCCTTCTCCCTTCCTCCCTCCCTCTCTCTCTCTGGTGAGCGCACATGGCCTATAGCTAACTTAAAATAATAATAATAAAGTTTAAGAGTCACTACCTATTAGGGTGGCTGAGGTCAACGGGGAGGCCCAGGTTTGGATCCTTGCCCAACCTAAATAGGCCAAGCATGGCAGCAAGCACCTGTGGTTCTGAGGCTGGGGCAGAAGATCCTGACATGGTGAAACTTTGTCAAAAATACCCCCACCTCTGCTACCCCTTGAATTATAAAATAAAAGTCAGTTTAATTTTTACATCTCTATTATACATGCCACTGGGCATCGTCTTACTCAGTATTTTCCATGCTTTATTGAACACAGAGAGACGGCCGAGGAAGCACACAGCACGCCACGCTAGTTCTCAGTGTCTCGGCTGCACCTTCTCTGCAGTCTGCACCCCTCCATCTGGTCACAGAAAAGACTAAGGCCAGCTAAAGGGAAAGTGGAAACACACGCCCCAGGTCTCTCTCGACCCTCTACAAGAGAACAAAGAGCCATGTCTTCAACCCCAGGCATGTCCTGTCCAAAGGAAAGGAGGGTGAAGTGGAGCAGACAACCCCAGACCTTACACAGCTAGCTGGCAGATGGTGGATCAGAGGGCGCCTGGGGCTGACATGCTGCTCACAACAGGTGGGTGACCTGAAGGTAATGGGGCGAAAAGGTTTAAAGCTGGGGGCAAAAGAAGCTTTCCTTAAATTTACTGCCATCCTGGTCACCTGGGTATGTTTCCTTTGGGAAAGTTCACCCAGAGCTACCAGATGATTTGTGCCCTTTATACTTCAACACAATAAAATGTTTTCTTTCTTTTTCAGAACTCTTTACTGAGCAACTCAGCAAGAAAGAAAATCTTCAAATCAAGCTCACTTTTTCTCTGATGGCTGGAGAGACTCCATAGTTACAAAAGGTTAAAATGGAGACGCAAAGAATCCCTCGGGGTTGATCAGGTACTACAAAAGCAGGACAGAGAGCCAAGACCCAGCCAACCACAACCTCATACAGATGCAAAACAGTGCAGATACAGAAAGGCCAGGACCCAGAAAGGAACCCTGCAGAACGCAATGGACACGGCTCATGCTGACCTGCAACCTTAACGGGGAAGAGCATGTCGTCTGGATGACAGGAGTGAACCGTGATTTTTTTTTTTTTTCAGAGCAGACATAACGGAAAAAAAAAAAAAAAAGTTTTAATTTTAATTATTCCAAAAAAAAAATTAACAGTGCAGATACAGAAAGGCCAGGACCCAGAAAGGAACCCTGCAGAACGCAATGGACACGGCTCATGCTGACCTGCAACCTTAACGGGGAAGAGCATGTCGTCTGGATGACAGGAGTGAACCGTGATTTTTTTTTTTTTTCAGAGCAGACATAACGGAAAAAAAAAAAAAAAACGTTTAATCTTAATCATCTCAAACACAAAATTGCAGAGCTATGTGACTCAAATGAAAGTAAAGGTGGTAATATTCACTTTACTTAGGACTTAGTAGTACTGGGTATGTCATTATACTATGTAAGTAAGCCTTACAACCACATTTTAGATAGGTATTACACTGCCCATTTTATAGATGAGAAAATTGAGGCTCTGAAATGTTACCTAAAATGCACATACACCATAAATAATTATACAGAAAACTGACTCAGAGCTAACTCTAAAGACACCCCTTCCAGTGCACTACAAGTCAGGACAGCCTGGACAAAGATGCTTGAATAACAGAATAGAAAGACTATGAAGTAACAGGGGAAAAGGAACTGAAAAAAGCTAGAGAACCCTGCCGGGGATAAAGGTAAATCCCTTTGAATAAAACTCTGAACCTAGCAACTAGTAAGTTTGAATTGCCAAGCTTTAAGAATTTTACCAAATTTTAGACCTAAGGGACCTTTGAGATCAACTCACTTTTTGAGAAATAAACCAAGAAATGAATGACACAAGTGAATTAGAATGCAAGACATTTTTTGCCCCTCATCCCTTTTCATTCAATATTCTTTCGACACATATTTGCTAAGAGCCTACTATGTGTAAGGCATCTTTAAGATTCTAACTAATCATCTCCCTTTAACTTTCTACGTAAAGGGTCTAAACAATGGATAGTATGAAGTTAGTGCTTTTCTTTCTTTCTGTAATCTGCCCAGACAGATTTACCCCAAAATGCACCAACTGGGTTTTAATTTTTTTCCTTTTGTTTTGTTTTGTTTTTAGAAAAGTTTTTGCTATAGGGTGTGTGCACTCACCAGAAAGACAGAGAGAGAGACCGAAAGCAAGAAATCACCCCTCCTCTCCAGGATGGCCAGTTTTTGCTATAGGGTGTGTGCACTCACCAGAAAGACAGAGAGAAAGAGAGACCGAAAGCAAGAAATCAAGCCTCCTGGAGAGGAGGGGTGATGGCCACACCTCAATCCCTTCTTCTCCCTTCTCCTCTCGGGATCTTGGGCACACATGCACACACGTCCAGTGTGAGTTTAAGCCACCAGGTCCGGGACTTGAACCATGGGCCACTACATGGAAGTCCAGTGACATAGCCATAATGCCATCTGCTGGCCCCTGTCTTTGTTTTTTTTTAAGAGATTGTTGCTATAGCACATATGTAGTCGCTGGAGACAGAGAGACAGTGAGTAATCGCCCCCCAGAGGAGATGGCCATGCTGCAATCCCTTCTCCTCCATTCTCCTCCTTAGATTTTGGGCACACACACACACACATGCCCAGTATGAGTTTCGAGCCACCAGGTTTGGGATTCCAACTACTGTCGACCACGTGGGAGTCCCATGTCTTAACCACTACACCACCTGCCAGCCTCTGCACCAATTGTTAATGAAGCATCAAATGTGTGCTCCAAGTCCCAGGAAAATCAAAAATTCTAATTATAAAAATGTTTGTATTTCAAAAAATATACAAGTTACAGTCTTGTTTCCATCACCACTTTCCAAGGGCCATCCTTTGGCATCACCCCAGCAAGGAATGCGTTAGTACCCAGTGCCAGAATTAATCACCACCCACTGAGGGATCATTTGTATTAACAAGATTTAAAATGTTTTGATTAATATGATACTGATGAGTACAAGAACTTTTGGGCTTTTCTAGAGGCCTCTTTTGGGACTAAATCAGGTTTAATTCTCCTAATTATGAAAAAGGGGGGGGCTGAATTAAATTCCAAATCGGTGATAGTCACTAGTACATGTACACACAGGGGTAACTTGGTATTTCTAAGACTCCAACAATTACCTGAGCCTCCTGAATTATTTAAATAACAGGGAGATACATTTAATGCCAAGAATAAAAAGCTAGCAAAACTCAATTTACATCACTCACTCATCTATTCAACAAATGAGTTAGTGCATCTGTGATTAAACAAGCTACAGTGACAAGTTCATTTCCTCTATGGCAAAGCACTACCTTTTCCATTTCAACTGGGAAAGACTCCTTGATCCATGTCAGTTTCACTTAAATTTCCCTAAATGTGCATAGGGTGGGTTTTGGTTTCTGTTGCTCTTAGTAGGGATCTTTTAAAGATAAAAATATGGACTCATAATCAGCTAATAAAAGTACTTTAAAATCTTTCCTCTAAAAATGTCATCATAATGAGTATCTATAAAAAACATTTATAGCTAACATCGTAGTGGTGAAAATAAAACGCTTTCCATCTAAGACCAGGAACAAGTCAACATGGTCTTCAAGCTTTTAGTCTATGAAATTAGACAGAAAGAAGAGGTTAACTAACCTCACCAGGAATCCAACATGGGGCTCTCAGACTCCCCAGCACATATTCCAAGGCAGGAGCTCCCTGGAGGGAAGCAACAGAGAGGGGAAGGCTTCTTTCACTTTTTGATGTGCTGAGTTGCTGGCATATAGCAAGCACAAGTGAAGATGGAACCCTAAGAGAGCTCCCACTAGAGACGTACTGATTGGGCAGGTCTTGCCAAGCACACTGGCAGTTAAAGAAGGGGAGTTAAGGAAAAAAAATAAAAATAATAAATAAATAAAAAGATTAAAATAAATAAATATATATATATATATACACACACACACACATATATGCATACATGCACTAGAGAGAAGGGTCCTAAGGAGAACAACTCTTTGATGCTGGGACAAAGAAGGAGAATCCAAAGGGAGGTAGGAAATGGATGGTGACCTAAGGAAGAAGATAGCCAGGGGAGGAGCTGGTGCTGGCACCATGGCGGAGCTGCTTCCAGGAGAGCAAGCCTGTTCGAGGGAGCAGACAAGGGCAGGTGCTGCATGAGAACTCTCTCTTGGGCAAACCTTGTTTTTCTGAGCTAATTCATACCTGGCACAGCTTCCTTATTTACCTAAAAAGCTAAGCCTTTCTAATCGTTAATGTTTTGCTTATCTTTAGGCCTCAGAAACTTGCTGTGGTTCTGACAGAACCCCAGTGCTATGCCAACTACAAGACTGATCAACTGCATCATAAAGCAAATACTGCTGCACAAAGGCAGAACAGGGCCATGCTTTATCTTTTTAGTACTTGTTCTGGGGAGAAGCAAGCTGCCCTTAGGGGATTAGGGTAGCATAAAACTTAGCCATGGCTCCTGAGAGACAGACCACAGAAATGCCTCAGCAGTCTCCAGGGGTCGCTTTCAAGTAGGGCTGGAGAGGTCCTGAGGCCATCACAGCTGCAGTGACTATCCCCAGACTTATGGGGTCCAGCTGCACGAGTGTACTCCCAGGGTGTAGGAAGGTCACCAAGACCTGGGGACAAGGAAGGTCAAAAGCAGTTTGACTAGAAGCATGGCTAACAGTTAGTTACACAGGACAGAGCACCAACACCCACCACAGGGAGGAAACATGTGAGCTGTGGTCCCAGAAGTTCAAATGACAGTAACTTACATATTCCTGTTGGCAGCCTAAAGAAATAAAACATCAGGGGAAATATTCTTTGGTGGGCCCAAATTCCTTTAGTCTCTACACAATGCAAATGTTCAGAAGAAGAAAAATACATCTGCTTCTTAAAAAGGCATAGAGTACAGCAGAGATTTAAAAAAAAAAGAAAGAAAAAAGAAAAAACTTAATCATCCTTGAAGGAGTCTTCCTGAATTATTTTTGGCAGATGCTGCAATTCGCCATTTAATTTGGCTTGTGTGGACAGGGATTTAATGATTCATGCTACACACGACATAGATCGCTATCAGCATCATTATTTTGCAAATGTCAACTACTGCTGGTCCATCCGCGTACCACACGGTGAGAGGTAGTAGGAAGACATTGCGATGTACTCTTTCCAGACTTCACCTCCTGCTCACAGACAAGCAGACGGGTTCACACGGGCTGAAGACGTGTGGACACACAAGGAGAAACACAGAAACACTGAGGGAAACGTTTTGGCAAATGGCTTATACTGTTCAACCTCAATCTACCTCCCCTTTTACCTCTCTCACTGAAGGAAACGTTTTTCCTCATGTTCTACAGTATGCATAAAGTTTGTTCTATACTTCGAGAGGTTTTCTGCCATACCAAAGAGGTACTTAAGTACTTGTGAATTTGTTGCATCAATGACTAAACCTAGGTCTCCTTCTATACATCCTCAGAATATGGACTAAACAACTTTCATAGGGACCTCAAGTTCAATAAATCACCTACTTTTTTGTCTCTAGGAATTTTTCTTACCTTGGATTCCACCCAAAAGTAAGAAATATAAATGATTCAAGTTAACATGTTATCATTATAGAAATTCTCTCTCTGTCTCTGTCTCTCTCTCTCTCTCTCTCTCTGTCTCTCTTTCCTCTCACCCCCACAGGGCAGATGTGCTTGCTGGAGAGAGACAGAGAGAAATCACTCTCTGAAGGGGATGGCCATGCCTCAATTCCTTTTCCTCCATTCGCCTCTAGGGATTTTGGGTACACACACACACACACACACACACACAGACACACACACACACACCCACGCATGCATGCACCTGGCATGATTTTTCTTTTTTTATTTTATTTAACTTTATTTATTTTAATTTGATTGGAGAAGGAGTAGGAGAGAAGAAAAGTGAGAAAGAAAACTGCTAGGTCCAGAACTTGAACCACAGTCAGTCATGCAGGAATCCAGCATCCTTAACCTCTATGCCACCTGCCAGCCTGGCATGATTTTTCATCCACCTGGTCCAGAACTCAAACCACAACCATGTGGGAATCCAGTGCCTTAACCACCATGCCACCTGCCGGCCCCAATTTGTTATTTTTTTTTAATAAGGTAACATTATTTATTTCTTTTGACTGAGACACAGACAGACAGACAGCACCCCTAATAGGGTCCTGACATTGTGGTTGGCCCTGGCCTATTGGTTACTGATCAGAAATACTCAAAGTTTACAACTAGACAGGAGCTCTATGGAGATTTAGGATACAATAAAGGTGGTACTTCAAGGTGGAAGAGGAAAGACGGGCACTGTGGAGAATAGACAACCACGGTTTTTCCCTTCCCAGTCCCCTCACTGATGTACAAAACCAGCAGAAGTCCCATTCTCTAGTATGCCCACATACTGTGCCGAAGCCAAAAGGTGAATGAGCTTCTGTAGCTTCTCACCAAGTCACTATGCAAGGCTAGGCCACACTCAAAGCAAGCCCCAACCATCATGGCCTATTTTAACTTTCGAGTTCTCATGGGAGAGCCGCACCACCGCCTCTACACTTTCAGAGCTGGCACCAGGGCCAGGGCCACACAGGCTGCCATCTGAGTCACACATGAGTCAGACCTTCAGAGCCTGCCAGCCCCTGCCTGGAAACCCACCTCTGGCATGCAGCCTCAGTTGCAAAGACATTTCCAGTGTGCAGTGTCTGCTCCTTTCGAAACAGATCAATCAACCACAGTGATTTTTGCAAAGAAAAGTGACTGCTTAGCATTAAAACAGCCTACCCCCTCAGGGAAGGAAAAGTGAGAAACTCTCAATCCTCACTGCAAAAGAATCATTCTTAATGGAAATCTTAGGAAGAACTTGGGAAATTCATTCACAAATGGTGCCAAGATCATTTGTACTTGCTAGGAATCAACAAAGATTTGTATCCTTTGGAATTCTGAATGTGTCCCTCAGGGAAATATACTATTTAGAATTTTATCATGTGGCAGTTTACCCAGTTACCCAGGAATATCCTGTTAGAAGTTTTTTGTTTCTTTGGGGTTTTGTTTGTTTGTTTGTTTGTTTTCAGGAGTGGGGGGAGGAGGGGTGTTATTTTGTTTTTTGTTTGTTGTTTGTTTGTTTGTTTTTTCAGTACCCAGCCAAAGCCATGCAGCACTTTAAGAAAACAAAGCAACACGCCTGGAATATAAGCTGTTCTATGTTCCCATGTGGAAATCCAACCTATCATTACCAGAGCTCCGGCAGGGCTGCAAGGCACCTCTGAGAAGACAGACTGTTGAAGCTGATTATATTTCCGAAATGGGATTACTGAGGAATGCATAGACTAGTCAGTGTTCAGTGTTCCACGTCCCCAGAACGGCCTGGGAGGCTTACATCCAGGCACTCCATAGTGAAGATAGCAAAGTGTCCCCACAATTCTCCAGAGGCTCTAAATCCTCCTCTTTCTTGTGTTCCTTCCTGTGGGGGGTGGGGAGAGGAGGTGAGAAATAAAAGATGCTCACATGCAATTATGTATGTATTTGTATCAAAAATGTGATTGGGAAAATTGAACTATTCAAGTTTCACTGAAATTTCAAAGAAATTAATTTCAACTTTAATGAAAAAATATTACAGTGTTTATGAGCACATATAAACAAAAATATCCTCCTCTTAGGTCAACCCCATGGCCTAGTGGTTAAGGGAACAGCATCCCACATGATCAATCACTGATCAAATCCCAGCCCCAGTGGCTTGTGTATGTGAGCTCAAAATCCTGACAGGATGGAGAAATGAAGATGGGATTGTGGTATGACCACGCCCTATTAGGGGGTTATTGTTCCCTTTCTCTCTTTTTCTCTGTTTCTCTGTCTTTTTCTCTGGCAAGTGTATGCACCCTCTGGCAATTAAAAAATAATAATACTTTCCTTTTTTAAAAAAAGTAAAACCAGTTGGGGCCAACAGGAAACACAGTGGTTACAACACTGGACTCCTACATGGTTTTCCATGGTTCAAGTGTCAGACCTGGTGGCTTGCTTGCTCAATTTCCCTCTCTTTTTCTCTCTTGCCTTGTTCTTGTCAAATTAAATAATAATAATAATAATCATGAATAAAATTAAGTAAATAATTCTCTTTTTAAAAATAAGACCAGTTTCTTAGAAGTGCTAAATAACTAAAATGACATTTAACAAACTACACGTTGAATGCTAGTATTTCTTCTTTTCTGGATCTGTCATTTAATCTACAGGAGAAGCACTGACGGAGACAATCTCTGACATTCAGCCACCTGTAATAAAATCTATGATCCAAACCAGGCAGTGATGCGGAGGTTAAGATGGCTGGATCCCACATAGCTGACTCTGTAGTTTGAGTCCTAGACTTGGCGGCCTGAAAGACTCACTACTCGTGTGTGTGTGTGTGTGTGTGTGTGTGTGTGTGTGTGTGTGTTTGCCAAAAACCCCAAGAAGAGAATGGAGGAGAAGGGACTACAGTTTGACCATCTGCCCTGTGGAGTGCTTTCACATTTTTCCTCTCTGTCTCTGTCTCTCTCTGGTAAGTGAACACACCCTATAACAAAAACTAAAAACAAACAAACACCAAAAAACTATAATCCAGGCTAACTGTGGCAAGGTAGTTAAGGCAGCTGGATCTCATGTGGCCAACTATGTGGTTTGAGTCATGGACCTGGTGGCTTAAAGCACACAACAGGCATGTGTGCATGCATGTCCAAAATCCCAAGAGGAGAATGGAGAAAGGATTGCAGCACTCTGAGGGATGCTTCCTCCCTCCCTCCCTACCTCTCTCTCTCTCTCTCTCTCTCTCTCTCTCTCTCTCGCCAGTGCACATGTCCTATAGCAAATAAAAATAATCTATGATCCTAATTTTGAAACATTTGCATGTCCCTGCCTGCCATTGCAGGGCACAAAAGAGAAAAGTAAGTTAGGAACATTTGCTTAGCAAAATGAAATCCTTACTTGGCTCTCCTATGATTTCACTTTCTTTTTATAGCTTGGCTTTCAAACATAGTGATTGCTTTCTTTTTTTAAAGACATGGATTTACACCACATTAATTTGAGTGACTCTATATATAGATTGCAGTCTACAATAATAGTAAATTCACAAAATACCACCCTGATGACCTAAATATAGAAGTGATTTAGGACTAGGGTCTTTTCTTATAAAGCAAAAAATATTAAAGTAAACAAAGATAACTTATCTATCTGCCACCAAAAGGTGATTCCTAAACCCAGCTTTTACAACACTCTGAGAGGGAAGTATGCACAGTTTCTTCCTGAAAATGTGTTATTTGAAAATCCTTTAAAAAAAAAAGTATGGACCAGTGGGTGGCGTGGTAGTTAAGACACTGGATACTCCCACATGACTGACCATGGTTCAAGTCCTGGACCTGGTGGCTTTCTCTCTCTCTCTTTCTCTCTCTCTTTCTGAGTGTCTCTCTGGTCAAATTAAAATAAAGGAATGAATAAATAAAATAAAAGAATTCTTTAAAAATTTTTTTAAAAAAAGTTTTATCAGGCCCAGCAGGTAGCGTGGTGGTTAAGGCAGCTGGATTTCCACATGGCTGACTGTAGTCCTAGTCCCAACTTAGTGGCTTGAAAATCATGCGTGCATGCCCAAAATCCCAAGAGGAGAATGAAGAAGGGACCACAGCATGAACATCTCTTCAGGGAGTGATTTCTTGCTTTCCCTCTCTCTATCTCTCTCTGTCTTTCTCCTCTCTGGCAAGCACACATGCCCTATGGAAAAAACTACAAAAAAATAAATAAAATTTAAAACTCTCGAATACATATAGTGTGTGCATATGTGAAATGTGTGATGATGAGAGATCAAAGACATCTGATTCACCCTCTAACCTTGGTGTTGAGATGTTTATGAAATTATAGAAGCATAGTGTCATGGAAATGCTTTTTTTAAAGTTATTGCATATTTTATATCTGTTAGCTTTTATATTCAGCTACTAGTAATTAAATCTTACAGTGAGAAAAGCAGCTTTTTCGGACCACTTTCAATTCTCATAAAGCAGATACAGAATTCACTTTTGTTCTTCATAGGGCGGGCGCCACCACGCCCTCACTTTTGTTCTTCAATACCTATTTTTAAGCAGACCAAAGTGGTCTTCAGTTCTTTTCCCAGAATCATAAAGCTGTAGAAGCCAGTACGGTCTAGCCCAAAGAACAAGTGCTTTGGAGTTAGACTGGACTGAACCCCAGCCTCACCCCCACTGAACCCATGTTCTCTGCAGATTGGGAAGGAATCTACTGGAGAGCGCCACGCAGAGCACTAGATGAGATGCTGATAGAGTGCCTAATGGAACCTCTTGTTTTGGCAGGCCCCTACAATGTTACCATGTGGATGATGTTGTTAATGATGAGATAAGATCTTGGAAATACTGTCTGTAAACACTTCATTTTACATAAAGAATGAAGATCAGAAAAATTAAGTAATGTTCAAACCAACAGCTAAGCAAGTGGTTTACAGAGCAAGACAGTTTAAGGTTTGGGTTAGGACATCTACACACAAAGAACAAAAGATCAGAAATATCTAAGTTCACAAGGGGCTCCACCTCCATGGAAATCTGGCTAACACATTATTGCTGGTGTGTAGAAATATGAAGTTTCCCCACAAAAGAAGACCTCCAAAGGATGACAAGTAAAATCTGCCCTTACCCATGGATGACCATTCTCTCAGAACTGCCTCCAGGCCAGGATGCCACCAACATATTGGGGCTGTAGAAGCAAAAGCGAATACTTGGGCAGGTCAGTCCTGCACAGCCCATGCCCGCTGCAGGACATGCAAACTTGGAAAAAGTAGCTGAAAAAAAACAGGGGTTCAAAATGGAAAGATAAACTCTCTGCAATTCAACCGCAGGGTTTAACAAGAATGCCTTTTACCTCTAATCGCACCAGACCTGCAGGCTGTATCATGACACTTCCAATCATGACACGTTCACCTCTCCAGAGTTAACTTTAGGATGAGACCTGGTTCAAAGGGAGAGCCAGGTGTCAGGTACAAGCAGCTTCTATAGCCAAGATCCCTGTCTGCCTCAGATTCTCCTCCAAAGCCAATTTCCTGAAGTGGTCATAAGTAAATCCAAGTCAAGTTCATATATCTTGAACGAAGAGGAAAGGATTGCAGTTTTCAAAATAAATTTGTCAAAAAATAAAATAGAAAGAAAACTGAGTTTCTCCTTCTCACTCAATGACCTAGTTTGAAAAAACCACTTCTTCAAAACAGAAACCAGAAAGGAGGAAAGAAAGAAATTCAAATTATACACAACTGCAACCATAGGACACAAAAGGCGTTCACCAGCAGGAGCCGCTACTGAAGTGGGGCCCATCCTCTAACTCCAGGAAGCTTCCCCGTCTCATACTCAAGGGATCTGGCAACACACACTTGATGCTCCTGTAGGAGAGCCACAAGCAATTTTCCTACAAGGTGAAAGCTGCACTGATTCAGCTCGGGCATTCTGGCTGCTCAGAGTCTCTCATGATCAGTAAATCCATCAGAGAGGCGGTAAATAAGCTCTTCAAGAACCAGACAGGTGCACCTGGACAGAGGTCACCACCAGGTCGTCACCTCTCAGCATGGTCAGCTTTTCACAGTTAGCCATTGGCTGAGAGCTCAACACATCTGTACCTTTCTCCTTTTTAAAAAATCTTATTTGTATTTTCTTCTCAAATTATTTCATGGAAATTATTAAGTTTTAAAAGCAACATCACAAGTGAGTTCATTTTCATAAGCTCCTTTGGACTGATAATGCAATAGGAGAGGGGAATGAGCAAGAGGAAAAAATTTTCCTGGGTATACTTTCTTAGTCTCCATAGAAAGTGAATCTCCATCTTCCCACCCCTGCTCCTAGACTAGCCAGCCCTGCTGGGGATGGCCTTTCTGTGTTACTGAATCCAGGCAAGGGAGAAGCCAGGAATTCTAGCTCTTGAGCATTCCCACAGTCCTCTCTGTGGTTTCCCACTCTTTTTGTTTTATAATTGCCAGAGAGTGTGTGTGCTTGCCAGAGAGAGAGAGAAAGGGAGAGGAGGAAACACCCCCTACCCCAATACACTGGGATGTGGTCACATTCCAGTCCCTTCTTCATTTCTCTATCCTGTTGGGATGTGGGACATATGCGCCCAGCATGTTTTTCAAGCTCCCACTCTAGGATTCAAACCACTAGCACTTGGCCATGTGGGATCCAGTTCCTTTAACCACAAGTTACAGGTCTGGCTACTACTCTTCACTGGCATATTAATTCTCTAATATTGCCTACATGAGATCCAACTCTTTACATCTACTCAAATATCCAAAGCCACTCTAAGGCCCCATTCATGCTCAGCTGATAATCCTGTCTTCCAAATTATTATTTTAAAAAGCCCTTTCCAGACCTGCAGGTGGCATGGTGGTAAGGTGCTGGATCTCATGTGGCCGATTCGCAGTTTGAGGCCCGGTGCTGGTGACTTGAAAAACACTCCAGGTGCATGCACGTACATGCCCAAAATCCCATGAGGAGACTAAAGGAGTAGAGACTTCAGCATGGCCATCCCTTTGAGACTTCAACATGGCCATCCCTTTGAGACTTCAACATGGCCATCCCTTTGAGACTTCAACATGGTCATCCCTTTGAGACTTCAACATGGCCATCCCTTTTCCTTTGTCTCTTCCTCCAGCAAGTGCACCCACCCTATAAAAAAAAAAAAAAACTAAAACTAAACCCAAAATACTCTCCCTCAACTCCCTCTAAAATTTGAAATGTTTCTTTCTTCCCATCTGCTCCTGCCCGAAGGTGCCCTAGCTCCTCTGAGACCTACTGAACCAGATGTCCACTCTTGGGGGCATCTTCAACCCAGCCTCTCTGTTTCAAAGGTGCCCATTTCCCTCCTGTGCTTTGCTCTCCAACTTTTCCACGTTTCCTCTGCACTGGATAAACCATTCCTCACCCTCTCATCAATGTTTCATTTTTCTTTATTGCCACCAAAAGATTTTCCCTCAAAATCTCTTGAAAAAGTGTACCCTGCAGGGGAACCAGCAGTTAGCGTAATGGCTATGTCGCTGGATTCCCACGTAGTCGACCGCAGTTCGCGTACCGGACCCGGTGGCTTAAAACTCATGCCGGGTGCGTGTGCGTGCGTGCCCAAGATCCCGAGAGGAGAATGGAGGAGAAGGGATTGCGGCGTGACCATCCCCCCTGGGGGGTGATTTCTCACTTTCTGTCTCTATGTCTCTGTCTGTCTGTCTGGCGAGCGCACGCGCCCTACAGTGAAAATCTCTCAAAAAAAAAAAAAGTGTACCCTGCCGTCTCTACTCTTTGTCGCTACTCCTGATGAGAAACAGGGCTTCCATCCCCCATTGCTCTCTAAAAGGTTCCCAATGACTCCTACCTAACCTCTAAAACCAAAGGCCTCTTTCACTCATTTGCAACACAGAAAAGTTATGACCAATAAAGCAAAAAACATGAGAGCCAGTAGGTGGCATGATGCGTAAGGCACTGGACTCCACATGGCCAACCACAGTTCAAATCCTAGACCTGGCAGATTTCTTGCTTTCTTTCTCTCTCTCTCTCTCTAAATCAATCAATCAATCAATCTCTCTCTCTCTCTCTCTGGTAAGCACATGCAATGTACCCAAAGCAAATTTTTAAAATAATAGCAATAATGAATAAAACTGAATAAAGAATTCTTTTTTATAAATATTCTTTATTATTTTATTCAACCTTACTAATCATTATCACTTTCAATTTGACCAGAAAGAGACCGAAGAGGGAAAGTGGGAAAGCAAGTCACCAGGTTCAGGACCTGAACATGGTCAGCCATGTGAGAGTCCAGCACTTTTAACCACCATGCTGCCTGCCAGCCCCATGAATAAATAATTCCTTAAAACAAAACAAAGAAGAAAGAAGAAAAGCAGCCACATCTTCATATTCTGAGACACCCAGCAGTAACACGTGGTTGATCATCCCAGCATGGATACAAAGACACATGTGTATCCGCCATGGTGTTCTATATCAGACACGATGTGAGGGGCACATTTTTTTTCAGTGTACCTCCTGCCTACCTCCTCTCATCCTACCGGTGCCTCTCCTCCCAAGCAGCATTAATATACACTCAAGTATTTATCCTCTATGTTCTACAAAAACAGGATTATACTGTACACGATACTGCCTCTTTTCTTGTGGAACTCCTCCCAGGAGCACTGGCACAGAAATTCAAGGCATGAATGTCCCACCTCTCATCCAACCACTGCCCTGTAGAAAACAGCCACTTAGTTTCTAATTCTTTGCTGCCACAAACAATGCTGGAATAAATATTCTTGTACAAACAAACTACATACAGCTGCTTTTATTTCTGTGGGCTAGCTTCCCAGGGGAGGAACTGCTGGGTCAAAGGCCATGTGCATTTGAAACTTTAACAGACTCTGCCACAACACTCCCAAGTGACTATGCCTACCAGCAACGCTCGAAGACTCCCCACCAGCAAGAGGAATTGTCGTTTTTAAAATTTGTCAGTCTTGAGGACCTGACGTTCTAAGGTTTAAAAACTCCCCCTTAACACCTATTCTTCACAGCACTCAGGAAATTAATTCTCTTCTGAAAGCCCTTTCTGAGCCACCCGCTCTGTCTCATAATTCTTCTTTCACCTCCAAAAATGAAACATAAAACATATCTCTGCCCCTGTCTTTTTCTCCTCTCTTTGCACAACCTTCTGTGACAATTTCAGTCTTTGACAGCCTCTCTAGGAGATGAATCTCAATTTACGTATTCAGCCAAGACCTCTCCTGAGCTCCAGATTTGTAAGGGCTCTCCTCTCAGAGCCCAGTAGGATCAAAGTATATTCTTGACTTGCCCCAAACCTTTCTCCCCACAGCTCTGAGAGCAGAGTAGTGCCACTCTTGTCATAGATGCCCAGGCTTGCACACCTACTGTCATTTTTCCCTCCTCCCTACAACAGAGCCCACCCCTGCCAGTTGCCCAGTCTGGACAGCTCTTGCTCCTCTCTCTTACCCACCGGGTGTGACCCTCCTCACAGATCAGCAGACTCCTACCATAGCTTGGCTCACACCCCAGCTCCAGCACCCACTCCCCACCCCACCAGTCCAACACTCCAACATGCCCCAGCTGCAGACAGAGCCCAGACAAACACGTACACTCCTCCAAGCTCCTATTCCAATCTACCTCTCCAGCTTTTTTTTTTTTTTTTTTTTTTTTTTTGCTATAGGGTACATGTGATCTCTGGAGAGGCAGAGAGAAAAATCAGCCCCAGGGAGAACAGCCAGGCCACAATTCCCTCTCCTCCATTCTCCTCTCAGGATTCTGGGCACACATGCACATGCACGTAGCACATTTCTCAAGCTGCTGGGTTCAGGACTCAACCCCTCAGTTGGCCATATGGGATCCAGCCACCTTAACCACCTGGCCACATGCTGGTCCTCTCTCCAGCCTTTGATCAGCAACTCCTTCAGTCTCCAAACTCAGTACAAGCATGGCTATTGCCAGGGCTTAGAGGAGTCTGTTCTCAGAGGAGAATTTGTGGGGAAGGAACAGAAAAGGTAAACAGATGCTTACTGGAATTCCCTCTGCTGCTTTGACCCTGCAGCAGAGAAGGAAATGCCTCTCTTTTCTAGTTTCATGAAGAAAAATATTCAGTAGAAGAAACTGAATGAGTAAATAAATCACATAAGATGCAATGACAAGAACTTGCAGTAGAGTACATGCGCTCACTCATGCAATGACCAAAAACTAGACAAAGAAGAAGACAACCAGCCACTACAGTCTAAAGAGAATCATTTTACAATCACATCTGTCTCATGATAGTTTCATGGATCAGATATTCATAAAAGATGGCATTAAAACTCAGGTAGACAGCCCTATTACCCAATAACAGGAGAAAAAAAAATCACTAGGGTGGGTTAAATGAAGAAAACTTAGTAAACACAACTTGAAGAGACAAAACTCAAAAGCTATTTGGCATAACTCTTCATCTTTAAACTAGTAATTGGGGGGGGGGAGGTGAAAATGATACATAATAAGCATTTGTTTGCTGCCCATGAGTTCAACTTTATCCTGTACAACTGAGGGAGGATGCTAAAGAAATCAGACATAAAGTCATACCCTCAAGGAGCACAAACATTACCTGGAGAGAAGGAACATAGCTGAAATAAGACAGGACAGAGGAAAATGCATTTTCAGGAACAAAAAATCAATGCAACTGGAATACAAGTGTAAGTAGCATGAGATTAGTCAAAACAGATTTTCTGGACTTTGGTACATGGAAAAGGTCACACTCTTTTATATGTCAAAACGGAAAAATAAGATGACTTTAAATTGTGCTAAGATCTGTACTAAATAGGGACCAGCAGTTAGCGTAATGGCTATGTCGCTGGACTCCCACGTAGTCAGCTGTGGTTCGTGTCCCGGACCTGGTGGCTTAAAACTCGTGCTGGGTGCGTGTGCATGCGTGCCCAAGATCCTGAGAGAAGAATGGAGGAGAAGGGATTGCGGCGTGGCCATCCCCCCAGGGGGTGATTTCTCGCTTTCTGTCTCTCTGTCTCTCTCTGTCTGTCTGGTGAGCGCACACGCCCTATAGTGAAAACCTTTCCAAAAAAAAAAAAAAATCTCTGTACTAAATATACCTTTCTACTTAGTTATTACTTCTTTCTAGTTAGCACGAGAGTGTAAAAATCTGCTCGACCTCCTGTGTGTGTGTGTGTGTGTGTGTGTGTGTGTGTGTGTGTGTGTGTAAGGGGGGGGTGTCAACCCTCCATATCCACAGGTTCTGCAGCCATGAATTCAACCAACTATGGATAAAAAATATATGGGGGCCGTCATGTAATGTGGCTGTTACTGTACTCGACTCCCACAGGGCCGGCCACAGTTCAAGTCCCAGACCTGGCAGCTTGAAAATCATGCTGGGCGCATGTACATGCATGCCCAAAATCCCAGGAGGAGAACGGAGAAGAAAAGACTGTGGAATGGCCAGTGCCCTGGGGGATGATTTCTTACTTTCCTCTCATTATCTCTCTCTGGCACATGCACATGCCTATGGCCAAAAAAAAAGTAAGAAAAAATACAATAATAAAAATAAAAATACCTCAATAAAAAACAATGCAAGTAAAAAAAAATACAGTAACAGCCATTTACATAGCATTTACACTGCATTATGTATAAGTACACTAGAGGTGATCTACTAAAAGTATCTGGGAGGGTGTAAGTAGGTTATATGCAAACACTGCCATTTTACATAAGAGACATGACTTGAACAACTGCAGAGTTTAGTAGCTGAGGGTTCTGGAACCAATCCCCTGCAGTACCCAGGGATGACTGTATATATAAGACATAAACCTGCCTAATATCATTATTGTTTTTCAACCTGACAATAATGATCAGAATCCAAGTCTTAATTTTACTTACTAAGCACTTAGGAGGACTGAGAGTGCTTCCCCACCAAGGACTCCCGCCTTTTCTGATAGAGACTGTCAACAATCCATCAGCCCTGCTAATGGCGCACGCAGTGTCACGGAGAATTTAAACAGCTGTCAGAGCTGAGCACTCTCAGAATTCCATATGGCTTGTAAACTGCACATGTGCTCTACACCCCTCCCCCCTGCAGAAATAGTGCAGAGGACAGACATGAAGTCAAACTGGGATTCAGTCCCAGCTAGGCTGCAACACCCTCCTCTACAATATGGATTTCCAATAACCATTTTGTGTAACAGAGGGGAGCCTTCACTTGAAAAGCTCAGTAAAAACACCTTGCACAGTGCCTGATGCTCAGAAGGCGTTCAGTGAAAGCCCTATTTTCTTCTCTTCCCTTCAGCGCGTCAACATTTCACACCCGCCATTTCCAAAATGCAGAGTCCTCTAAAGCAAATGAGATGAAACTCCATGCCACACTCTAAAAATGGAGAATTCCTAGAAGACTCTCAAACACCTGAATAAGCAGAACAGGACTTTACTACCTGCTCCTGGATGATCCGGCACACACACCTGCAGAAGCACAGGTGCTCTAAGTTAGTGGCGAAACTTGAAGCCCAACAGGGGTCTGAGCCCTGGTCGGCAGCGTGTGTGCAGAGACGCCCAGGTCCTCCACGCCAAGGCAGCACAACAGGCCACAGGCTGAGGACATGTGAGGAACAGGAGAAGACGCAAGCAACACCCAGAAGCTCTGGCGCAATGCCCAGACCTACGATGTGGCAGAAACTGAGCAAGTAACCTAACTTCTCTTGCCACTTACCTTAGGGAGCAACTCTAAACTTAGAGTTCTCTAAGGTCTCCCCCAGTATTTTATAGTCTAATTTGATGCTACAGTGTGCAATGTTAAGTGAGCAAGAGAAAGAGTGAGAGAGTAGTACTAGCATCAGAAATAGTCCCATGGTGGGACCAGCAGTTAGCGTAATGGCTATGTCGCTGAACTCCCATGTAGTCGACCATGGTTCGATTCCCAGACCTGGTGGCCTAAACTCACACCGGGCCCGTGTGTGTGTGTGTGCCCAAGATCCTGAGAGGAGAATGGAGGAGAAGGGATTGCGGTGTGGCCGGGAGAGGGGGGGTTGGCGTGTGGCCTGCCCCCGGGGGGGGGGGGGTGGGATTTCTTACTTTCTGTCTGTCTCTGTCTTTCTGGCAAGCAAAAAAACCTCTCAAAAAATAAATAAATAAATAAATAGTCCCAAGGTCAATTCTGTAAAATATTACACATATTGTACAATCAAGAATTAATGGAGCTTGATCATTGGTTGGTTTTTGTTTTTAAGCCCCCCACTCCTAATTCTCCTCATCATAAAGGTAGAAATGAAAGTTTTTTGTAAGACTACAGTTGATCAAAAGCGCAAAGTGGAAACAAAATCAAAAAATTATGAGGATTATCTTTCCCTTCCTGCTCAGTGAACTTCCTTTTGCTCAGTGAACTTTCATAGACAAGGGTGAGAAAGGTGGCCTCCAAGCGTACAGTCTAAAATGAAGTAGGACAATGGGAGGGAGGGTGAAGAGAAACAGAACTTGAACATAAAATGTTTATAGACTGGCCAAAAACAGAGATGATCTCTTTGAAATTGTGGGCTCCACTCAAAAGCTATATGTTACATATTAACCACTCCTTTTTTCCTCTCTGTAGAGAAACTCAGGGTAGTATCGACTTTGATATATTTACTATACTTCTCCTGGAGAAAGTCCAGAGTCTACATTTAGTTTCAAAGAAAAGGTTCCTCCTGCATGGAAGCTATGTCAAAAGGCCAAAGCACACATTCAGAAAAGCTGGGCCCCTCGTTAACATTCCCCAAGCACACAGAAGCTATGCACCATTTGGCACCTACCAAACCCTTCCAAAAGCATCAAAAGGCTGCCAACTTCTCTATGCATTTACAAGAATAATTCTTCAAAAAGTGTCTGTCTGTAGAATTCCCCCTCACTGGTATGCCCATCAAAAGTTTACTATCTCCCCATAGAGAACTGACTGGTTTTTAGTGACTTGGACAAATATCAAAATAGCTATAATTAAATGGAATCGTGAAAACCAGATGAGGTATAAAAACTGAGGGTGATCCCAAAGGGACGAAAATTTTGCTTAGCACATGTTTAAATTTTATACCCTTCATAAGGCAAAGCATGAGAGACACACTTCTCAGGAGAAAGACACATCACTATGATCAAATTCAAAACTGTGATCAAGGAGTCTCCGTCTCTGGTTTGCAAAATAAATACCTCACACTCAGTTATTTTAATATGATACACAAAACTGGAGAAGTCAAAAGATCTCAACTCAGTTTGTTTAAATGATAAATTGGAAATTCTTGGACTGCAACAGTCATACAAGACAAGTCTGCAGAGAAAACTTCCCATACAAAAGTTAAACCAGGAACTAAACAATCACTGGTTCAAGTTTTCCCAATGAGTGTCAACTCCAGAACAACTCCCCGACCTGTTTGTGACAAATGTGTCTTACAAATTGCATGGCTACCTGAAATGTCTTAAGGAATCGCTTTCTGTGTCATTATCATATTGCAGAGGGATCACCGAACTCTACCAAGGCCAGAAAAGAACTGCTTCCAAATTTAATTTCTTTTAAAAAAATAAAATAAAATAAAATTTTCTCCCAAGGTTTACGAAAACCACCTGTTGATTTATGTGTGTTAAAGTTTCTCCCAGATGCCCCAAGCTCCTCTTCTCTAGGGAAACTTTACCCAGAACAAAACTGGTCACTGCAATTCATAGGCCAGGCATACAACATTTTATATAGGATGTGGCATCGTAACACAATCGTAAACATTTAGAGACTGTCATGGAAATTCCATCAGTACATGGAATTGGGTCATGTAAATTGCATGTGTTATCATCACATCTCTTCAGTCACAAGGCATGAACATTGGAGCCTGGTAAGTGACCAAGAACTGGTAAAGCCATGCTGGCTATTCCCCCAGGGTATGATTTCTCGCTTTCCATCTTTCTATCTCTGTCCCTCCAACAAGCACATATACCTTATAGCAAAAATTTCTCTAAAAAAAAAAAAAAAAAAACTCACACTGGCTGGGTGTGCGCGCGTGCCCAAACTC
>NW_006159444.1:1643785-1644436 GCF_000334495.1 Tupaia belangeri chinensis
AAAAAAAAAAAATCATTTTTAAAGTAGTGGCAGGACAAGCAGGAAGAGACCGCAGCACAGCATATGTATTTCAGAAAAGACTCCAGGTGATTAAGACCTACCTTCTCCCCAGACTGGGAACCTCCGCTGTAGCCAAGACTCTGATCCAGGTTATGTATCCTTCAGACATATACGATGGACGAATACAGAGACAGGTAGTTAAAGGGATGGGTAGGTGAATGGATAGATACACACACGCGCGCACGCACGCACGCGCACACAAACTGACAATACTTTGCATGGCTTGCTAACTTTAACAGGTAAAATTTATCTTACCTGTAACTTAGTATAACCATATGTGATGATTAATTTTATATGTCAAGACTGTTTGGGGATATAATTTAAATTGGTGAACTCTGAGTAAAGCACATTGCCCTCTGTAATGGGTGTGGGCCTCATCCATCCAGTTGAATAGAAAAATGGAAAACTGGCCCAAGGCCTAATGGTTAAGAGAACTGGATCACCTATAGCTGACCATAGTTTGAGTCCCAGCCCAGGTGGATTGAAAAACACACCAGCACATGTGCATGTGTGTCCAAGATCCCAACAGGATGGAGAAATGGAGGACAAAGGATTGCAGCATGACCACATGCCACTGGGTGTAGGTGCTTT
>NW_006159444.1:1644644-1655622 GCF_000334495.1 Tupaia belangeri chinensis
GCAACAGAGCTAACCACCCTGGGGGGGGGGGGTGATTTCTCACCTTCTGTCTTTCTGTCTGTCTCTCTCTCTGTCTCTCTCTGTCTCTCTCTCTCTCTCTCTCCAGCAAAAGCACATGCCCTACAACAAAAACATCTCTCTTTTAAAAAAATGAAAAAAAAAATGGATAGAACAAAGAAAGCAGCATCCCTGAGCAAGAGAATTCTCTAATGGATGTGCTTTGACTGCATCAGACCAGGGCCCTCCTGGGTCTCCTGCTGGCAAGCACTGCAGATGCTGGATTTGCCACCTCTAGAATGTGTGAGCCAGTTCTTTAAAATAAAGTCTCTCTCTCTCTCTCTCTCTCACCCTACTGGTTTTGATTCTCTAGAGAACCCTAATATGACTGACTGACAGATAGACAGATGAATAGATAGTAAACAAAAACCAGAAGTTTTGCTCTTTCCCACTATACAAGATGGCAGGTGACAAAACTCCGAAGCAGGATACTAAGGAGAAGAAACCTGAAGCCAAGAAGACTGATGCCAGTGGCAAGGTTAAAAAGGGTGACCCCAAGGCTAAAAAGCCCAAGAAGGGGAAGCCCCATTGCAGCCAAAACCAGGTCCTAGTCCAGGGCATCCGCAGATACTCCCGGTCTGCCATGTATTCCTCAATCAAGTTCCACTGCATAGAACACACCAGAAATTTGTCATTGCCACCTCCATGAAAATTGGTATTAGCAAAGTAAAAATCCCAAAGCACCTTACCAATGCTTACTCCAAGCAAAAGAAACTGCGGAAGCCCAGACATCAGGAAGGTAAGATTTTCAACACAAAAAAGGAGAAATACGAGATTTCAGAGCAGCAGAAGATTGATCAGAAAGCTGTGTACTCACAAATTTTACCAAAAATCAAAGCTGTTCCTCAGCTCCAGGGCTACCTGCAATCCTTACAAGTGGAGTTTATCTTCATAAATTGGTGTTCTAAATTTCTTGCCAAGAACCTAATTAAATAACTGATTTTATATATATACACACACACACACACACACACACACACACACATATATCTCACTGAAGTTTTAAGAATTCGCAGTTTTCTTTGCTACATGCAATGTATTTATTGGGTCATCGAAAAACTCATGACATATTTTTCTGCTTCTATGCAAAAATGTGTCATGAGTTTTCTGACATCCCAATAGATACTTTCTATTCCATGCTGTGTCTTCCCATTCATGCATGTCTTAGTATGGATCTTGCTCGAAAAAGAAGAAAAAGTCAGAAAGCCATTGGAATCAAAAAGAAGTCTATCTGTAGGAATAAAAAAAAATGGCCTACTACACTAACTCACTACCCTTGCTTCATATTTTGAAAAAGTTTTATTCAAAAAGCTGCACACTACCCACAACACTCTGCACCCAGGTTTCTTCTCTCAGGGAACCATAGTGATTGGTTCAGACTTCATTCATTTCTCTTTAGATCTGTTCTTAAAAGGAGAGTGAGGAGGGGGAAAAAGGTTAAAATAACAGTTTCAAAACCCCTAGGACCAGGACCAGCAGATAACATAATGGTTAAGTCACTGAACTCCCATACGGCCAACCAGTTTGAGTCCTGGACCCAGCAGCTTGAAACTCACACTGGGCACACGTACATGCATGCCCAAGACCCTGAGAGGAGAATGAAGGGGAGATTTGTAGCATGACCATCCTACTGAAGGGTGCTTTCTTGCTTTCTGTCTCACTGTCTCTGTCTCTCCAGCAAGCATACATGCCCTATAGGAAAGATCTCACTAAAATAATAATAATAAAAATAAATAAATCCTTTGGACAGAGAAGCACTGAGTGCCAAAGTAAAGCTTAAACTAATTCACAATTTCCTAAAGCCAATTTTAGAGCTTCAGCAAGGTGGTTAACAAAAGGAACCAGAATGTAGACAGCTCCCTTGGATATGTCTTCAGAGCCTTCATTCTTTTTATTGAAACATTAGTTCATTCACTCTCCCTCTCGTCAATTTACTTAGCAACCTGGCAGAACTTAGGTTCTGATCTGATAGTTCAATAGTCCACTGAACCCTCCTAACTTTGCCCAGCGATTACTTCATCAGACGCGACCCAAAATTCACCACGCAGAGTTCAAGAACAGTGATGACAACGGAAAAGGACCCAGGGGTTTATGGGAAACGAGAGCTGGACAGTCACCCGGGGCCGGGAGCTGGACCACGGAAAATACTCTGCAATAAACAATTCTTCAAAAAAGAAAAGAAAAGGAAGAGGAAAAAGAAAAAGAATAAAAGAATAAAAAAAGATACAATTTGGAACAACAATCCCTCAAAAGTTTGAAAAACACTAACATTGCACCATTTAACAGATAAGAAAACAGAATCCCTGAGAGCTGAGTGTTGTCCTTAGATCCACAGTCCCACTCAGTACAGACCAACACTGAGCCTCCTGGGAAGTGGTTCTCCAGATGTGTCTCAGGTCAGCAGCAGGGCAACACCTGGGCATGTCTCAGGAGGAACCTAAGTTCTCAGGATGATGCAGTCTACAGAGTCAGAAACCGTGAGGACAGATCCAGCATTTGGGGCTTTAATGCGCTTTCTTGGGGATGCCAAGAACATCTCTGTTCTAGAGCAAAACCCACCGTGTTTTCTATTATTCTCCTCCTCTTCCTACTCCGATCCTGCATCTTGACTGCAGTAAACAGCCACCTCAAAATGCTGAACCCCGGGGACGAGCAGGTGGTGTGGTGGTTAAGTTGTTGGACACTCCCACATGGTCAACCACAGTTCAAGTTCCAGACCTGTTAGCTTGCTTTCTCTCTCCCCCCCGCCTCTCTCTGTGTCTTTCTCTGGTCAAACTAAAACTAAATAAATAAAGTTAAATAAAATAATTCTATTAAAAAAAAAAAATAAGCTCTTACAAAAAATGCTGGGGACCAGCAGTTAGCATAATAGCTGTATCGCTGAACTCCCATGTAGTCAACCGCAGTTTGAGTTCCGGACCCGGTGGCTTAAACTCATGTCAGGCACATGTGCATGTGTGCCCAAGATCCCAAGAGAATGGAGGAGAAGGGATTGCGGCATGGCCATTCCCCACCTGGGGGGTGATTTCTTGCTTTCTGTCTCTGTCTCTCTCTGTCTTTCTGGCGAGCACATGCACCCTATAGCAAAACCCTCCCCCCCCCAAAAAAAAAAAATGTTGACCCTAACTACAGAATCACCTACTGAAAAAGTAAAGACATCACAGTAAGGAATTCAAACAATGCAGTAGCGTGGTCAACGTGTCTTATTTTCAATGAGAACACCCACATCCAAAGGGATCGAATAAAAGTTTGAGCTTTCAAAGAATTCAAAAGGGCAGAACTTACTAATACTTCAAGATTGAATCTCAAAAGATATGAGTGATACTAAGAAATTTATCAGAGGTTGGCAGGTGGCATGGTAATTTGAGTGCTGGACTCCCACATGGTCAACCAAGGTTTGAGTCCCGGGTCTGGTGGCTTGCTTTATCACTTTCCCTCTCTCTGTGTCTCTCTCTTGTCAGTTAAGAATTAATAATAATAACAATAAGTAAAATTAAATATTTTTTAAACAAAGAAAGAAATGTATCAGGCCCAGCAGGTGGTATAGTGGTTAAGGTGCTGGACTTCCACTTAGTTGACTGTGGCTCCAGTCCTGGACCTAGCAGCTTGAAACTCATGGATGCATGTGTGTGTGCATGCCTGAAATCCTAGAGGAGAATGGAGAAGAAAAGACTAGTATGGCCATCCCCACTGGGGGGTGATTTCTTGTTTTCTGTCCCTTTTTTTTTCTGTCTCTTTGGCAAGTGCATGTGCCCTATAGCAAAACACTCTCAAAATAAAAAAATAAAAGAAAGAAAAGTATTATGGTGCTGTAGACTATCAGTGACCAGTAATACCTCAAAGAGCACCAAAGAAATACAATGTGAAGAGACTATTAAACTACTAAGACAGCTCCTTCCAGGAACACACAGTTTGGAGACCTAGAAATAAGTAGGAATATGACTATTTCTCACTCCCAGCCTTGGGTGATTAACATCACTATATCTTATATTTTGTGAGGTCTGAAGAATATGTCATATACACAGGCAAATTTGCTGACCTTCTGCAAAATTACACATAAGACACAACATAGTCTAGCTGTTAGTTTTACATTCAATCTCAATTTTATGTTTTTAAAAGTTTATTTCTGAGTGAGAGAAAGAAAAAAGCAGACAGAAAGACAGACAGGAACTCCAAACAGGGTCTTCAAGCCATGGTCCACCCCAGCCTCAGCCAGCCCAGATCATGGGCACGTGTGCACACTCGGTACATACACAGAGGCTCAGGGACTTTCCCAGGTGGGTTTGGTTGTATCACTACCACACTGCTGGCTGGCCCCTCAATTTCCTGCTATTTAAAACATTTCAAGAATACCAAATAAGAAATGACAATATGAAGCTAGAACATCAAACTACAATCCCTTACTAGGAGAAGCAATCTATGCAACCTGGATTTGTTTTTTTCCCCTAATAAAGTAAAATCTCTTCTAGTCCCTGTTAAGTCCTCAGCAAATGAACTTCCTCCTGAAAAGTAAATACTACTAAAGTGGAGAGGCTTGCTTTGGTGGACACATAAGGGAAACCTTTAGCTAATTTCCTGAATAATGTGTTTGGTTCACAAAGAGCATACACATCACTATGGCTGCTCCTCATTTACTTATGTCTCTAAGGTTTACTAGTATAAAGGGATACACCAGAATAATGTGGACTTGACAGACAAGGCCCTCCATGCTCTGGACAAGGGCCGCCATTAGCTCAAGCTCCTGTCTGATGCATATACCTGCAAAAGCTTGGACCAGCCAGTAGTATGGTGGCTAAGGTGCTAGATCCCACATGGCTGACTTCACAGTTCAAGTCCTGGACCCAGTAGCTTGAAAAACACACTGGGTATGTGTGCATGTGTGCCCAGGATCCCAAGAGGAGATGGAGAAGAGACTGTGGTGTCACCAGCCCCCCAGGGGACAGTCTCGCTCTCTCTCATTCCTGCACTCTATCTCCCCAGCAAGTGTACACTCCCTATAGCAAACACTTAAAAAAGAAGAAAAGTCAAGCCTACATAGTAATTCAGTAACAAAGACACAGAGTTGAGAAGGAGACTCAAGAGTATGATGTCAGGGTGATTCCTATTTGATTTCTCGGGACTTCCATTTCATTAGCTTGTAGGTGACTGACCCTACACAGCAACTGGGGGTGCATGTGGGAGCATGGCACAGGGCCCAACGAAAGGAAGTCAGCCACAGCTCACATTGCCACCTTTAGAGACATGCCACAGAGCTCTTCCATTAGCTTGGATATAACCAAAACATATTTTGAGTTCCATGTACAACTACTTTTTAACTATTTTTTTCATATTAACAAAAGCTGACCTTGAATATGTCAGTTCCTCCTTTTTAAACAATTAACAAAAACATCAGATCTGGTTTTTTAGAATTTGTTTGAGAGCATATGCTCTTGCCAGAAAGAGAGAAAGTACTCCCCATGGGGAATAGTCACACAGCAATCCCTTCTCATTTCTCCTCTGAGGATTTTGGGCATGCACACACACATGCGCACGCACACACACACACACACACACATCTGGTATGTTCTTCAAGTCACTGGATCCGGAACTCTAACTGCGCTGTTCACCATATGAGATCCAACCACTTAAACACCATGCCACTGGCTGGCCTCCCCACAGTAGTTCATAATATAAAGGCAGGACAAAGCCATGTTTCTTTCCAGATAAAACAAAGAGGTAAATTCCATTGCTTCAAAGATTCCTTTCAGCTCAAGTAATGGACTAGATGGTATTTTCACACCCTCTACTCACACTTGGCTGGGAAAAGGCCTATTTATCATTTAGTGTGTGTGTGTGTGTATTTAATTTTACTTATTATTGTTATTATTCTTCAATTCGCCATAGAGAGAAAGAGAGTGAGAAAGCAAGCTGTGGGGAGCCGCCCACATCAAAATGGCTGGCACTACCTTCACTGCTTAAAATGGCCGGTGCGACCTTGACACAGACACCAGGAACGCAGACCTCCTGGTTCAGACAGAACTGACAGGTCCTCAATTAGGTCCGCTGTAAACCCCGCCTACCTCCCTCTGCCTTGTGTATATAAGAAAGTGCTCTAGCCCTCAATAAATGAGCGAAACCTTTATACCATCAAGAGCTGTGACACTGTGTGAGCTGTGATACTTCTTTCGCTCCCGTGCTGAGATGCTGCACCAGTTCCAGACCTCCGCCCCCTCGCTCGAGTTTCCCTGCCCGATACGTTCCCGCTGGCCGGGACAGCAAGCCACCACGACTGGGACTTTCACACAGTCGGCCATGTAGAAGAGTCCAGCACCCTATCATGCCCCCCGCACGTGACATATTTGCTTTAACCAGCCAATAAGGCCCCAGTGTAGGCCATTTGCTCTATGTAAAGTTGTACATTCCTTTGGTCAGACTGTGAAGTATACAGGCTGAAATGCTGTTATTGCCTTAGCTAGTTTCAAAAGTTCATAGGTTTAGTCTTTGTTCTCATGGAAAATCTAAAATACCTCCTGACTTTTTGAAACAGTTCTCATAAGTCCTAGTTTTTTTAAGCATTACAGAGAAAAGTCTAGATTTAAAAACTGGGGGATTGGGACCAGCAGTTGGCGTAACGGCTATGTCACTGGACTCCTATGTAGTCAACCGCAGTACAAGTCCTGGACTGGGTGGCTTAAACTCATGCCAAGTACGTGTGTGTGCATGCCCAAAATCCTAAGAGGAGAATGGAGGAGAAGGGACTGCGACATGGCCATCCCCACCGGGGTATGATTTCTCACTTTCTGTTTCTGTCTCTCTCTGTCTCTCCAGTGAACACTGACGCCCCTAGAGGAAAAAACAATAAAAAAAAAAAAAAAAAAAAGAAAGAAAGAAAGAAAGAGGGAGGGAGGGAGGGAGGGAAGGAAAGGAAAGGAAACAAAAGGAAAGGAAAGGAAAGGAAAGGAAAGGAAAGGAAAGGAAAGGAGAGGAGAGGAGAGGAGAGGAGAGGAGAGGAGAGGAGAGGAAAGGAAAGGAAAAGAAAGGAAAAGAAAGGAAAAAGAAAAGGAAAAAGAAAAGGAAAAAGAAACACAAACAAAAAAGAAATTGGGTGATGTAGGACTAGCTCTGCTTGTCATTAATTTCTTGGGATGAAGAACCAAAGCAGGCAATTCTGGCTTGCCAGAAAGAACCTTATCTTCTGAAAAATGGGTTCATTAGATGTTTTCTAAAGCCTTCTAAAATGTTTGCTAATTTGTGACAAATACTAATATAGTGAAGTTTGTGATTTAGGACCACATTTTGAGCATGCACATATGGACAGAAATGTTTATTTTAGCATCAGTATTATTTACAAAGTTTTTTTAAAAGTTTGTCATATCATCTAATGCACAGAGATATATAAATGCACTTCCTTTTCTTTGTAGTTTTTCTATAAGCTGAGCTCACTTGCCAGAGAAAGAAAGTGAAAAATCACCTCCCCACCAGGGTGGCCACACTGCAATCCCTTCCCCTCCATTCTCCTCTCGGGATTTTGGGCACACACACACACACATACACACATGCCTGGCATGCATTTCAAGCCACCAGGTCCAGAACTCAAACCACACAGTCAGCCATGTGAGGTCTAGCTGCCTTCACCACCACACCACCGGCTGGCCCTATTTATGTACTTTAACATTTTTAATTATTGAAAAATTGTCAATGCACTCTATAAATATCCAAAGGTTTTCCTTTAGATAATGAGAACATTGTACGAGGTGTTATTTACTGTTGGCAAGAACAGATGGATGCGTCCATTCACTCCAAACGACCTGTTCATTCATTTGCTGACAATTCCAAGTCTTGGCTGCCAACTCCACATCCTCCCAGTTCTAGGGAATTTTCTAACTAAAGAGATTTATCAAGCCTTCAAAATTTGGCTTCAGTGACAGACAGCTTTGCAGACTATGCCACACTGCAGTGACAGTCTCCTTTCCGTACATAGCAAGATTCCAGCAATGCCAACCATCCTTCTGGGCTCTTTGTAGTTTTTCTATAAGCTGAGCTCACTTGCCAGAGAAAGAAAGTGAAAAATCACCTCCCCACCAGGGTGGCCACACTGCAATCCCTTCCCCTCCATTCTCCTCTCGGGATTTTGGGCACACACACACACACATACACACATGCCTGGCATGCATTTCAAGCCACCAGGTCCAGAACTCAAACCACACAGTCAGCCATGTGAGGTCTAGCTGCCTTCACCACCACACCACCGGCTGGCCCTATTTATGTACTTTAACATTTTTAATTATTGAAAAATTGTCAATGCACTCTATAAATATCCAAAGGTTTTCCTTTAGATAATGAGAACATTGTACGAGGTGTTATTTACTGTTGGCAAGAACAGATGGATGCGTCCATTCACTCCAAACGACCTGTTCATTCATTTGCTGACAATTCCAAGTCTTGGCTGCCAACTCCACATCCTCCCAGTTCTAGGGAATTTTCTAACTAAAGAGATTTATCAAGCCTTCAAAATTTGGCTTCAGTGACAGACAGCTTTGCAGACTATGCCACACTGCAGTGACAGTCTCCTTTCCGTACATAGCAAGATTCCAGCAATGCCAACCATCCTTCTGGGCTCAGTCTCCTCACATTCAGACTAACGGCCAGGGTGGAACTTATGACAGTCTGACTTGGTGACATCTTTAAATTTTTAAAGATAGGCAATTTTAAAATTCCAATTACATGGAAACCTGAAATAGAACTAAGCAAAGCACTGCCTGTTGGTTCCCCTAAACTTTCCTCTATGAAACTTCCCTTCGGAAACTATGTTGAAGAGATAGAAATGCTTTCTAAGTTATTACAAAATAGATGTGTCTAAGTAGGTTGAACTTTTCCTAATAATTTTCACTATCAATATGCTTATAATATATTTAACAAACCCTTCCTTTAGAGATCAAATGTTTCTCTTTAAAAATAGTCCCTGTCAAACCACAAATCATGGATCAGCCTGAAGAAGGAAAACTGTGCTGCTTTTACGTGTAGAAGATCGACAAGTCACTTACCCAACTCTGGCCAATTAGTCAGCCTGGTTAGACCTTCATGACCCTGCATGAGCCACAGCAGATAGGCAGCATACAAGGGAAAGACATAAAGAAAGAGGCCAGGGTTCAAGGTCCCCATGCCTCCTCTCCAAGTTGAGTGTCCTAAAGCCACAAGTCTTGCCTCCTTTGTATCAATTTCTCAAAATACAATCAAAGAGCCACCAGTCATACCTGGTGTGTTTGATAAAAGCAGATTCCTGAGCTCTACCCCAGACCTCTGAGAGTGAGTTCCAGGAATCCACATTTTAATGGGCTCTCAAAGGGGTCTACATACAATCTCAAGTTTGAGAACCACCACCCACCCTTGCTGGCCACCGTTGCTGATTGAGTTCTTTCACCTGTAGGGGAAGATTTGCAGAGAAATCCTGTTGATTGTCTCTAAATTCTCCTTACAATTTGCTTTATTAAGACTCAGCAGTGCCATCATTTTATCAAGCTTACTTCAGTGGAGTATGGCTACTTTGTTCTACTATTAATAGTATTCCGTTTGGCTACTTTGTTCCACATACATTCTATGTGGCTACTTTTTATATATTCTACATGGCTATTCTGTTCTACACATATTCCCTGAGGCTACCTATTCTACATACATTCCATGGCTACTTTGTTTCACTTGTATTCTAGCTGGCTAGAATACATGTGTTCCACATGGCTACTTTGTGGCTACTTTTGTTCTACTTGTATTCTACCCAGCTACCTTGTTTTGTGTGTATTCTATATCTGCCCAGCTCTTCATATTCCCACCTTCACAGCTTCCACTAAGGCACTGACCTTTGTTCAATTTCTTTCTCAGCAATTCAAGTTCAACTCTGAAATTTCCAACACTCTCCAATTCTCAGACCCTTGACATTCATATCAATTCATATTAGATCAAAGCTAATACCCTACTAATAAGGTGTAGTTACTGGGATAAATGGCTGAGAGTAGGAGGAAACGTGATGCCAGCTTCTCTCGTGGGCATGGATGTGCGTTTGAAGCCACACGGGTATCGGTGTTGCCCTTCGTTTTTGCCTCACCTTCCACACCCCCCAGGGCTGGAGAAGAACGCATCGCTCTTCGTCTTCACCACCTTCTACTGTTCGGTGGAGCAGCCTGGGCCCTCGCCAAGAGCCAGGTGAAATTTAACTGCCATCTGTGTTTCTGACACCGTTTTCATAATGGAGTTTCCTGATTTGGGGAAGCATTATTCAGAAAAAACTTGCAAGCAGCTAGATTTTCTTCCACTAAAATGTGATGCATGTAAACAAGATTTCTGTAAAGATCATTTTACATATGCTGCACATAAGTGTCCCTCTGCATTTAAGAAGGATGTTCAGGTCCCAGTAAGCCCACTTTGTAACACCCCCATCCCAATAAAAAAGGGAGAGATACCAGATGTGGTCATTGGTGAGCACATTGACAGAGATTGTAACTACCATCCTGGGAAGAATAAGTAGAAGATTTTTACATACTGATGCTCAAAAGAGGGACGCAAGAAGAAAGAGATGCTGCAGGTGGCTTGTGCCAGTGTCGTGGCAACTTCTGTATTCAGCATAGACACCCTCTGGACCACAATTGCAAATATGGGAGCCACCCCGCCAGCAAAGCTGGGTGTTCAATAATGACAGCGTCTGAATCCAGGTTGCCAGGAGCTGGGGGTGCCCTGTCTGCCAGTCGGTTGGCCCAGTGATTCAGGTGGAAAGTACAGAGATGACCTGACTGCCTGTTCATGCTGGCCTATCAGCTTATTTTTGTGCATCATTCTAAGTTTGTAGATAACTTTTATGCCCTAGGCAGACAGTTGGAAAGTTTATTAAAACTTTTCTAATAAAAGATAAAAATTATTTGGCAAAATAAACAACCAGAAAGATATTAAAAAA
>NW_006159444.1:1656100-1657146 GCF_000334495.1 Tupaia belangeri chinensis
CACATATTCCCTGAGGCTACCTATTCTACATACATTCCATGGCTACTTTGTTTCACTTGTATTCTAGCTGGCTAGAATACATGTGTTCCACATGGCTACTTTGTGGCTACTTTTGTTCTACTTGTATTCTACCCAGCTACCTTGTTTTGTGTGTATTCTATATCTGCCCAGCTCTTCATATTCCCACCTTCACAGCTTCCACTAAGGCACTGACCTTTGTTCAATTTCTTTCTCAGCAATTCAAGTTCAACTCTGAAATTTCCAACACTCTCCAATTCTCAGACCCTTGACATTCATATCAATTCATATTAGATCAAAGCTAATACCCTACTAATAAGGTGTAGTTACTGGGATAAATGGCTGAGAGTAGGAGGAAACGTGATGCCAGCTTCTCTCGTGGGCATGGATGTGCGTTTGAAGCCACACGGGTATCGGTGTTGCCCTTCGTTTTTGCCTCACCTTCCACACCCCCCAGGGCTGGAGAAGAACGCATCGCTCTTCGTCTTCACCACCTTCTACTGTTCGGTGGAGCAGCCTGGGCCCTCGCCAAGAGCCAGGTGAAATTTAACTGCCATCTGTGTTTCTGACACCGTTTTCATAATGGAGTTTCCTGATTTGGGGAAGCATTATTCAGAAAAAACTTGCAAGCAGCTAGATTTTCTTCCACTAAAATGTGATGCATGTAAACAAGATTTCTGTAAAGATCATTTTACATATGCTGCACATAAGTGTCCCTCTGCATTTAAGAAGGATGTTCAGGTCCCAGTAAGCCCACTTTGTAACACCCCCATCCCAATAAAAAAGGGAGAGATACCAGATGTGGTCATTGGTGAGCACATTGACAGAGATTGTAACTACCATCCTGGGAAGAATAAGTAGAAGATTTTTACATACTGATGCTCAAAAGAGGGACGCAAGAAGAAAGAGATGCTGCAGGTGGCTTGTGCCAGTGTCGTGGCAACTTCTGTATTCAGCATAGACACCCTCTGGACCACAATTGCAAATATGGGAGCCACCCCGCCAGCAAAGCTGGGGGTTCAATAATG
>NW_006159444.1:1657359-1661769 GCF_000334495.1 Tupaia belangeri chinensis
ATTTTGAAAAAAAAAACAACACAAAAAAAAAAAAAAAAAAAAAAAAAAAAAGTCTAGTTACTCATGCTGATGTGCCAACACACAACACGTTCACAAGCTGTGCCTTCCTAGGTTTGGGAAATGGTGACCTATCATAATCAAATCATATTTAAATGCCAGCGAGCATAATTGCACTTCACAAATGTGCTACTCCCAGATTTTTAATGAAAATTTTTGTTTGGGGACCAGCAGTGAGCATAATGGCTATGTCACCGGACTCCCATGTAGTCAACTATGGCTCCAGTTCCGGACCCAGTAGCTTAAACTCACACCTGGCATGTGTGTGCATGCATGCATGCATGCATGCCCAAGAGGAGAATGGAAGAGAAGGGATTGCCACGTGGCCATCCCCCAGGGTGGGTGGGGGGGTGGGGTGATTTCTATCTCTCTGTATCGCTCTGTCTTTCTGGCAAGGGCACACGCCCTATAGCAAAAACCTCTCAAAAAACAATTTTGTTTGTTTGTTTTGGGTTTTTTTGTTTTTGTTTTTGTTTTTGCCATGGGGAACATGTGTTCACCAGAGAGAAACAGTGAGAAGGAAAATGAGAAATCATTCCCCCCAGGGGTTGGCCGCACTATAATCACTTCTCATCCGGTCTTCTCCTGGGATTTTGTGCACACACATACCTGGCAAGATTTTCAAGATGCCAGGTGTGGGATTAGAACTGTGGTTTGCCATGTGGGAAACCAACTCCTTAACCACCATGCCACCTGCCTGCCCCACTTTTTTTTTTTTTTTTTTTTTGCTAGAGGATATGTACACTTACCAGAGAAGAGGGATTCCCCTGTGCGAGATGATCATGCCACAGACCCTTCTCTTCAATCTCTCCCTACTTTCAGGATTGGGTGCACCCACATACACTCAGCATGTTTCAAAAAACGCTAGGTTCTGAACTTGAACCATGGGGTTGGCCATGTGGGCTTTAGTTGCCTTAACCATCAAGCCATTAAACTGGGCCCAAAAATTCTTTTGCTTTTGCTTTTTTATACTCCATAGCTACATAGAAACATTGTCTTTTACAGTTGAAAGGATCCTGACAAATCACATAGTTCAATTCAATATAACTCTGTATCCACTAAGGTTACAAATTAAGAAATGGAAAATCAGAGAGAATGTAATGTTTTCTTGAAGATCGCACAACTGTATTTGGCAAAACTACCCAAAACCTAGAGATCTGGTTGTCTTTTTAGTATGGTATGCTAGGGGCCAGCAGATGGTGCAGGTTATGTCTCTGGACTCCCATGTAGTTGATCGCAGTTTGAGTTCGGAACCAGAAGCCTAAAACTCACACCAGGCAGATGTATGTGCATGCTCAAAATCCCAAGAAGAGAATGGAGGAGAAGGGACTGTGGATGTCCCCCAAGGGTTGATTTCCTACTTTCTGTCTCTCTGTCTCTCTGGCAAGTGCATGCACCCTATAGCAAAAATCTCTCAAAAAAAAGGAAAAAGAAAAGGATGGTATGCTGACTATCCAGGCTATTGCCTCTGATTGGAAAAACACAAACAGTTCAATCAGACACACATTTCTCTCCAATAGTTCACCCTTTGTTGTCACCAGAATGGAGAAAAGTGAAGGCATGGCTAGAAGTCATGTCTCCTAAAAGTCTCAAATAGCAAGCTCCATGGACTAATCACTGTCATTTATAAAGGTATACCACCATGGACTAATCACTGTCACTTATAAAGGTATACCACCCAGGAGGCCAGCCGGGAGGAGGAGGAGGAGGCAGACACATACTCGACCACGGCACAGAGTGGCACAGGCGATGACAGACGGGGTGGTGAGGACAGGGTGGTTCTTTCTCAAGAGAAATGAGGGGTCAGAGGATGAGCAGGGAAGGCTTTAGGAGGAACATTTGATATGAGCCCACAGGGCTGAGGAAAGCTGGACTCTCTGGTTCTCACAACAAAATTCCGATATAAAAGATGAAAAAAGTGGGACCTGCGAGTAGGTATTAGGTATGTATATAAAGAGTGGATCCAACCCATGAGATTTCTCATATTCTTAAAAGAAATGGAGTTATTTGCCCGCACCATATGCACTGTGTTTCTCAACAAGAAGTTCAACAGGCAGTTGTCAAGGAAGAGTTCCTGGATAACTCGGGTCTCACACAATTAACACAATTTTCCAGAAGGAAAGTTGGAAATGTCCAGCGTTAAACAGGAAAATAATCTGGTTTCTGATTCAACAATCACCAAGGTTCACGTATGTGTACAGAGGTACTGATCCCGAAGTTTCAAGTGCTATCCACACAAATAACTGAACTCACTTCGATGTCTTCTAAACGTGTTCTTCCTCAGGTTCTGCACACATGCGTAAATGCCCTCGTGGGAAAGCCCTGTCTGAAACCTACTTCGTGGCTAACCAGAGTGGTAAGCATAAGCTCAACTGCTATGCTGCCAGCTGCCGGCTTAGCACGAGGCCTGTGAGGGCAAGCGAAAGAGGAGGATCTGATGCCTCAGTTACCAGAAGACATTGGGAATCATTAAAGAACAATTTCATTTTCTCTCGGAGGAAACTAAGGCCCGCAAATGGTTCAGGTGGCCTGTCTAACGAGTCAAGGATGTTCCGCAGACCGGAATCCAGACTATTAACACCCAGAACACCCTGTCACTACTTCACACATGGGAAACGTGGATGAACCTTTATCTTAGTACTTTGTGAGGGTATTTCAAAATGTTTGTGAAAAAAAATGAAATTAAAGTGTGAGTTTACTTTAGTGTAAAAATAAATGTGAATTCTATGCAGTTTTTCATCATATTCATTTCTCATGAACTTTTTGAAGGCCTTGTGTTACTGATAAAGTCTGATTAAATACTAAAATATTTGGCAATAGGTCTCTCAACTGCAACATTATGATAGTGTCCTTAAAAAACAGTTTCAGGGACCAGCAGGTGGGTGTGGTGGTTAAAGTGCTAGACTCCTACGTGGCCGACCACGGTTTGAGTCCCAGACCTGATGGCTTGCTTTCTCTCTTACTCTTACACACTCTCTCTCTCTCTCTCTCGTACACACATGCCATGTAGCAAATTAAAATAGTAAGTATAATGATAAATAAAATTAAATAATCCTTTTTTTTTTTTTGGAGAGATTTTCGCTATAGGGCGCGTGCGCTCGCCAGACAGACAGAGAGAGACATTAGAGACAGAAAGTGAGAAATCACCCCCAGGGGGGATAGTCACGCCGCAATCCCTTCTCCTCCATTCTCCTCTCAGGATCTTGGGCATGCACATGTGCCCGGCGTGAGTTTTAAGCCACCAGGTCCGGGACGCGAACTGCGATCCACTACGTGGGAGTCCAGCGACATAGCCATTATGCTAACTGCTGGTTCCCAAATTAAATAATCCTTTTAAAAAAAGTATTAGAGGCCAGGGGGTGTCAGGTGATGACTCAGCTGAACCCACCTGGGAAAGGGCCCGGCTTCACATCTTCGGAGTCCATACAGTTTGGGAGCAGCCTGTATGTGTCTGTGGCCCTGGCTGGGGGTGGACTGCAGTGGGGAGACCCTGTTGGGGAGTGCCTCCCACTCTTCCTTCTTCCCTATCTCTGAAGAAACAAACTTAAACATAATAATAATAAGCATTCTCACATTTGGCCATCATTTAAGAGTGTCTGCCATGGCAGACCTGGGAGGGACAGAAAAAGGAAATAAGCAAAGTGTTCCCTGTATGATGAGAAAGTCACCAACAATCAAAAATCACATGATGAATGTGACAGCTGACACAGACCATCCAGGACAAAGTGCCAAAGCACAAGAAAGAGAACTTCACACTTGGATGAAAGGTTTAGCTAAGTCCTCAAGGATAAGTCCCCAGGAATTTGGAAAAATAGGGAAGAACAGGAGGGGAGGGGAGAGGAGAAGGGAGAGGAGAAGAGAAGGGAGTGGAGAGGAGAAGGGAGTGGAGAGGAGAAGGGAGTGGAGAGGAGAGGAGAAGGGAGTGAAGAGGAGAGGAGGAGGGAGTAGAGAGGAGAAGGGAGTGGAGAGGAAAAGGGAGAGGAGAGGGAGGAGAAGGGAAGGGAGTGGAGAGGAGAAGGGAGTGGAGAGGAGAGGAGAAGGGAATGGAGGAGGAGAGGAGAAAGGAGTGGAGAGGAGAAGGGAGTGGAGAAGAGAAGGGAGTGGAGAGGAGAAGGGAGATGAGAGAAGAAGGGAGTAGAGAGGAGAAGGGAGTGGAGTGGAGAGGAGAAGGGAATGGAGGAGGAGAGGAGAAAGGAGTGGAGAGGAGAAGGGAGTGGAGAAGAGAAGGGAGTGGAGAGGAGAAGGGAGATGAGAGAAGAAGGGAGTAGAGAGGAGAAGGGAGTGGAGAGGAGAAGGGAGAGGAGAGAAGGGAGTAGGAGGAGAAGGGCGTGGAGAGGAGAGGAGAAGGGAATG
>NW_006159444.1:1661821-1668302 GCF_000334495.1 Tupaia belangeri chinensis
GGAGTGGAGAGGAGAAGGGAGTGGAGAGGAGAAGGGGAAGGAAAGGGAGAGGGAAAGGGGGAGGGAAGGGAGTGGAGAGGGAAGGGAGAGGAGAGAAAGGAAGGAAACAGCTAACACTGCTCTCTCTCAATGTGGCAGACCCAGGTCTAAGCATACTATGTTAATTAACCCAGTTAGTTCTTAATTCTCAAAACAATCTTCTCTGAAGCAGGTACCACTGTCATTCTTTTCGAGCTGAAACTCTATGTACAGAGTAGTCTCTACTAGATGACAAAAAAAAAAAAAAAAATTGAATTTCATAGTAACAAAATTTTGCACTAGAATTCATCACCATATTTTAAAGGCAATGGGAATCCTTAATCTTCTACCAGTTTAAAGGAAGATTTGCAAGTTTATTTGCTATGCCATTTCCCAAACTGATAAAAGACTTTTCACAATTCTGGTTTTGCATACTGTTTCCAGTACACACACACACACAAATCACTTAGAAATGGGAACTCGTAAAGAATGTCTAAAAGGCACATTCAGAAATCTAACCATGAACTTAAAAGAAACCTTGTAATCGAACACCCTGAAAACACAATGAAAGCTGTAGTCCAGACTCTTACTCAGTCAACGAAGCTCATAAATGGAAACGAAGCAGAGTATTTCCAGCTGGATGCCTGGACCCTACAGGAGCCAGGATGGGAAAACCATTATACCCCCCTGGTGAGGAAGCAGCCTAGATCCCCTGACATGCGCCATCAATGGGAGGGTTGCTGACTAGGTGCTTTTTGTTCTTTCTTAAGGTTATAAATAAGCAGCTCATAAAATAAAAGTTTTCAAATTTTAGATTTTTTTAAAACCCCGATTTATTTAAAATTATGGGCATGCCAACAGCTAAGTCAGGATGGAAGCGTGGAAGGAACACAGCGTCAGAAAGGCCTGGATTCAAATCTCAGCTGTGGGATTTCCCAATTGTGTGCAGTTGGGTAAGGGACCCTGCTGGTCCCCAACCTTGCCCTTCCACGTTGCTGACGGTGAAGAGCCTGCATGTCACCCTTCACTGGATGAGGTTCTCCCTGGCTGTCCACTTTCTCTCAGTTGCCAGCTGTCCACCTCCTTCCCTGGAATCCTCTCTTTGTCCCCGTGACTCTACTGTCACCGCCTTTGATCATCTAAACTGTCTCAACTGACCTTCTCTCCTCTAGTTTTATCTCCCCTAAATCCATTCACAACACTCTAAAGAGGGGCTGGTCCAAGATGCAAACCTCACCCATCCTTTCTCCGCCTAAAACTTGATTTGCTTTTGTCACTTGAAGTCACTTGTTGTTTTTCTCTACTTTTAGTAAGTACTCTGACAGGCTATCATTCCAGAGCTTAAAAGGTCTTTTTTTTTAATATAGGTTGGGTTTTGTTGTTTTTTTTTTTAATTTGGTGTAGGGTGCACTCTCCAAGGAGGAGAGAGAGAGAGCACACCCCGCTGAGGGATGGCCACACTACTGTAACTCATCTCCTCCATTCTTCCCTCAGGATTTTGGGCATGTGTGCACATGCACCCAGCATGTTTTATCAAGCCTCTAGGTCCAGAACACCACACGGACAGCTATGTGGAGTCCAGATGCCTTAACCACCACACCATCAGCTGACCCCAGAGCTTAAAAGTTCCTACCAGGGGACCAGCAGTTGGAGTGATGGTTAAGGCACTGGACTCCCACATGGCTGACCACAGTTCAAGTCCCGGACCTGGTGACTTGCTTTCTCATAATCCCTTTCAATCTCTCTCTCTCTCTAGTCAGACTTTTAAAAATAGTAACAATGATAACAAAAATAAATAAATAAATCTTTTTTTTAAAAAAAAAAAAAGCTCTTACCACGATGTAGAGCTTATTCAATACCTGCTCGATATTAAAGGAGAGCTGTCTAGGCTTGGGTTTTCTTCCTCATTCCAAACAACCTTGCTTTTGTAATTTAGAGGAATAAATGAAATGATGTGTTCAGAGCACCTAACGCCGTGCCTGGCAGCTCCTTAGTGCTACAGCTTCTAACTCTTCTCTTGTTACTGTTTATGGTTCCAAGTCCTGCAGTGTTTTCATGAAAGTGAGCTCACTTCATCTTAATAAGAGATCTGTGACTTAGGAGGTTACACGAAGAAATTGAGGCCGGTGATACTTAAGGCTCACAGAGTTAGGGCTAGTATTCAAACATATCTACGGATGCCAATTCCTGCAGGGTTTTGTTTGTCAATTGCTAGAGGTTCTGCACACTCATCAGACAGACAAGGAGACAGAGAGAGAGCAAGCACTCTCCCAATAGGGCATGGCCACGCCACAATCCCTTCTCTATTTCTTCATTCTGTTGGGATTTGAGGCATGCATGCACACATCAGGCATGTTTCTCAAGTCACGGGGGCCAGGATTCAAACTGCAATCACCCACGTGGGATCCAGCTCTTTTAACCACAGGGTAACCTGAGTTTTTTTATTATGCCTTTTTGTCAGAAATTCTGGCTTCTTTTGTAAAAAGCAATATAGGAGGAAATTCCTATATCCTATCAAATATGTTCAAATATATAAGATGGATATTCACTTATTCTATAAAATGTATTTCATACTTTTCATTGTGGTTTTTTTTTTTTTTTTTTGGAGAGGCTTTCGCTATAGGGCACGTGCGCTCGCCAGACAGACAGAGAGAGACAGAGAGACAGAAAGCGAGAAATCACCCCCCAGGGGGGATGGTCATGCCGCAATCCCTTCTCCTCCATTCTCCTCTCGGGATCTTGGGCACGCACGCACACGTGCCCAGCATGAGTTTTAAGCCACTGGGTCCAGGATGCGAACCGTGGTCGACTACATGGGAGTCCAGTGACATAGCCATTACGCTAACTGCTGGTTCCCCATACTTTTCATTGTGTTTTAAGAATAAAAACACATATGCCAAATTCCATTATTGAGTCCAAAGGACTTTGGTTTGTTTCGTATCAAAAATTACTTAAAATGAAAAAAAAAATTACTTCAAATGAGTAAGTTATCAGCTGGTTTTTCATGTAGCCCTTTACTCTGTGAGCGTTTACCATATGTCTGCTTCCCACCAGGCACTATGTTTGTTGCTGGGAATTATTTCTGCAGATGTAAGATTTAGTCTATACCTTCAAGATTTCCCCCTGAAAGCCAATGATGGAAGATACTGAAAGGTTCTTAAAGGTACCTGAATAAACAGCAATTATGGAGAAGCCAGGAAGTCAGAACACTCAGCCTAACTAAACTCATACATAAAACTCAGTGACCTTGTGCAGCCTTTTGGTTTCCATACCTATAAAATGGGAGAATTGGTCCATATTTTCTTTAAGGTTATTTCAATTTGTGACTCCTAGAGATTCCATATAACTGGCAAGTTCTTTTGACATATAACTATATAATTGAATAAAATTTTCAGAGATGATTTCTATACTTATAGTAGCTTGAAAAATACCCACAGATTGCCCCACGAGTTGTAGATGTTTTTAACCACATACAAATTTAGAGCATCTTTAAGAATCTTGCAGCCAGGGCCAGCAGGTGGCGTGATGGTGTTAGACTCACACATGGCCAACCATGGTTCAAGTCCCAGACCTAGTGACTTAAAAATCACACCGGGATCATGTGTGTGCATGCCCAAAATCCCAAGAGGAGAATGAAGGAAAAGGAATTGCAGTGTAGCCATCCCCCTAGGGGATGATTTCTCACTTTCTGTCTCATAGTCTCTTGGCTGCCCTGTCATTTTTTTCCTGCTGTAAGCAAACATGCCCTCTGCCAAAACATTTACATAAAAAAGAAAAAACAAGCAAAAAACAAAAAACCTTGCAGCCCATTTAGCTTGTAAATTGCCCCCACATGACAACTGCATTTTTTATGTATAAGTTGTGATATTAAATGTTGGTCTCACTGGTTGAAACATTTTCTTTTTAGTTTAATTCTGCAATATGTCTTTTGAGGTTAACTTAAACTCTTGCTCACAAAATGACACTTTAATCCAACTTATTAGCATGGTTATTTGAGCAAATCTCTTTATGGCCTTACTTTTTTTTTTTTTTTTTTTTTTTTTTACTTCCCCTGTTCGTTTGGTGCAAATCTCTTTCTGGCCTTTTTTTTTTTTTTTTTTTTTTTTTTTTTAACTTGCCAGAGGGCATGTGTGCTTGCTGGAGAGAGACAGAAAGAGAGAAAGTACCCTCCAGGGGAATGGGCAGGCCACAATCCCATCTCCTTCATTCTCCTTTTAGGATTTTGAGCACGTATGCACACGGCATGTTTTTCAGGCCGCCAGGGCTGCAATTCTAACCATGCAGTTGGCCATGTGGGATCCAGCCGCCTTAACCATACGGCCAGCTGGCCTGGGCTTACTTTCAAGATTCTTGCTCCCTTCTCTTTCAGAAACTCAAAATTAAATGCATAAACCCTAGTGCCTTGAAAAGCCATCAGCTGAGGAGGCCCACCACATACTGGCACAAATCCTGGATGCCCACCCATGAATTCACACTCCAGATCCTTCCCTGTAATCAAGGAAAAGACATCTGTCTCGGCATCACTTGAACAGCCAGACATACGGTAGAGCCAACAGAAGCATATTTCTATATACTGACTTACACAGAAAAATCTCCCCAAACTTCTGTTTCTTTCTAGAGTCCGTCAGAAACAATCCCTTTTTTCACTCATTCTCTTTTTTGTTGTTTAATTTGCTAGAGGGTGCATGTACTCCCCAGAGGCAGACAGAGAGCAGGAAAGTGAGTGTCCGTCCATGGGGGACAATCACGCCACAATCCCTTCTCCAATTTTCCTTTCAGGATTTCAGGCACACACATGACCCAGAATGTTTTTCAAGCCAACAGATCCAGACACCTTAACCACCACGCCGCTGAGCCCCCCAGCCTCCCGAGTGAGCTCTTACTGTGTCGAAAAAAAAAGGGCAGCCCCAGGGACAGGCTTACATGGGGTCACCACTAACGCACACTGGACATCTGGGTAAACTCTTCCAGTGGAGAGCAGGATCCTGCCAGAGGCTTGGCACATGGAGTGTGAACTGAATTTCCACTTCTACTTGCCCCTTGGGCAGGATGACCTTGTGCAGTGAACAACCTGCACAGCTGTCCAACGGGCATATCCGGATGTGTAAAGACGTGCTCTCAGAGAGGCCTTGACTACCAGAGGTAGAAGAGCTTCACTCTGCCTAGAAATAAACTGGAGGAATGCTTCCTGGTGAAGGCCTTTGACTGACAGGTGAAGCCAGTGTGAGAAATGAACAGATGGGCAAGAGTGGTAGGAACGGTATAAGCAGATCCACCAGATAATGACCTGGAAATGGCAACTTGCGTGCATTTTGATAGTTCTGGAGCAGGCAGAGTGCTGAAACCTGCCCTTGAGATTACTAGGGGCTTGTTTTGCTATGGTAGATAATAAACTTTTCAATTATACCTTGCTGTGTTTCTTACATTTGCCCATCATAAAAATCAATACCCTAAAGTAATAATTTTACTTTTCTATAAGTTAAGCATGTAAAAATCCAATAGGACAGAAATTTGCTTTTAGAACTGCATCATCCTCGTATTACACTTTTTGAATATATTTAAAAAAAACTTCTAAAATACTAAAAAGATTTCCAAATGTGTAACATATACACATGTTCTACTGGTTATACCCAAGCTAGAAGACCAGCAACTGACACATTTTAAACAAGGCCTAGGGCTGAAGTAATGCACATGATGCACACCTGTAACAAACTTGGAAGGCATTGTAAAAGCTATGGAGACAAGCTGGCTTAAATAATTGGAAAGATGCTTGGAGACAGCCAGATGTTAGCTGATAAAATAAACACATCCAGCATTTGGAAGCAGAAGGTGGAATGAGTGAAAAACCAGGAGAACCCCCGACCCTCACTGCACATGAAAAAGATGACAGGTGTCATCGAGGAACCTCCTGCCCACTCCTGCAGAGCAGGGCAGGGAAAACTCCCCCTGAATGCAATTATCTTCAGGATCAAGCGCCTCCCCCGCCCTCAAGTAAAGTTACCTTATTTTGCAATTCTGAAAAAAGTTAAAAAGGCACAGAAGCTCGTCAATATTACGTTTCACCGCTTCTTAAAGATCAAAATCCCTGGTGGATCAGCCTCACTCCCATACCTACACTGCGCCCATCAGCAACCAGCGCTAGGAAGAATGACTCTTTTCTTCCTAAACTGTTCTGGTAAATAGGATCCATTTGGAGCACGACGTGTCGGCTTTCACAGAAACCCGGCACCTCAGCCCCCGAGGGTGGGCTGGGCTGGACTTCTCGGTCCCGACGCCGCGGCGCGGCCTGGGGGGCGCTCGGAGGGGCCGGAGTGCGGGCCCGGGGCGGCGAGGTCCACGCGCGGGGAGGTGACCCACGCGGACCCTGCTCCTCGCGGCGCCCGCTGCCGCGCGGGGGTCGCCGGGCGGGGGTCGCCGGGCGGGGCTCCCCTCCCGGGCCCCGGACAACTTGGCTTCTGGGAAG
>NW_006159444.1:1669252-1680120 GCF_000334495.1 Tupaia belangeri chinensis
CCGCCCGAATTTCCCCGCCCGCCAGGCCCGCCCCCTGCCCGCGCAGCCGCGGGGACCTTCTCCCTGCACTTTCTTTGGGACATCCTGACTAACCCAACCGACGTCTCCGCCGACGTCGAGTGAGCGCCCTGCCCGCGACTGCGGATGCGACAGGAGGATATGACCCCGTCCCTTCCCGAGGAGCTGACAGTTGAGGCGACGATCCCCGGAGCCCCACCACGAACTGAAGCAGGCGGACGCTGAGGACTCCGCGACCAGAGAGGTGACCCATCTCCTTCACGTCGGAGAGGAGGGCGTCCACCGCGACCACTGCGTTGGGCTCTGAGAGTCCAGGAGAATGGGAACCGACCGCAGAAGCTGCGGGGTGCCCTGGAGAACCCCCGTGAGCCCGCGTGGTGGGGAGGGCGAGGGAGCCGCTGCTGTGGGGCTGTGCCTCTTGAACCAGGATGGCAGCAGCTCTGGCTGGAGAGGAGAGGGCGGGAAGGTATCGGGGTCCCTGTGCCGTGGTGGGCCCCCGGGGGCAGGTGTCCAGGCCGCACTGGGTGGAGGGTTCCTGTGGGAATCGGCCTGGAACCAAGTGGGCGGGCGCAGACACTGCACGTCTGGCCGCAGGGAAGGGGAGAGGGAAGCAGCCACCACCCGCACCCCCAGTCAAGACCACCGGGGAATCCTGCAACCAGAGATGCCCACCCTAGGGATCCCGATTCTCCTCGGATTCCCGGGAGCTGTCAGGTGGGAGGGGTGGGTGGGCTCCAGCCCAGTGCTGGATTTGGGAGCACAACAGCTGGAGCTCTCGGGCTGAACGCTGGAGGACAGAGGACCGTACACATCCGAGGGCAGCGCTCTGTTCTACAGCGGCCCCAGCCTGAAAGACAAAGGGAATCAACTGCCCCCACCGCACTGCAAAGGTCTAAAATGGAGCCCCACGGTTAGCCGGAATCAGACAGACCCGGCCTCCACCCTGTCAACACAGACTGGGCACATGGAGCTCCCAGGGCTGAGCCTTCCCCCAGCACAGGCTGGGGATGGCAGGCTGGCTCTGAGCCTTTGGCAAGTAACTGCGCCTAGGAAAAAGCCTCTGGCTCCAGGTTCCACTCACCCTTCCATGCTCAACTCAGACAGGTATCACCTGCCCTAGGCCACCCGTTCCCCCAGCATGTTGTGGACTCCTGCCCTAGACCTACCACGCTGGGGGAATTTTTAGGTATGTGGTTTTAATTTTTTTCATTTGATTGCTTCTTGGCATTTTTCATACCATTTTTAAATTTTCCTTTCTCATTATAAAAGGAATATGTCGCACAAATGTGAAAAAATGCATGTAACCCACTTGGCTCAAACGCCCCATCTTGCAGAGACACCTTCTTTGACAGTCAAGTAACCAGAGTCGGAGGCTGCATACCATATGTGTCGGCCTGGGTCTGGTCAAGAGAGAAACCACACAGTAATTTAAACTGTGAAAGTTTAATAAAAAGACTTACTTTTTTTTTCGGTTGCCACGGAGTGCATGCACTTGCTGGAAAGGGAGAAAGACTCCCCAAGAGGCATTGTCATGCTGCAATCCCTTCTGAAAATCTCCATCCTCTCAGGATTTGTAGCACACACATACACACACAAACACACACACACACACACACATCCCTGGCATGTTTTTTAAGCCACCAGGGCCAGGACCCAAACCTCAGGTGGTTATGTGGAATCTGGCTCTCCAACCAGTAGGCTCTGGAGCTGGCCAACGACTTACTAATTATAAGGGATTGGGAGTATGAAGGATTGACCAGTAGGGAATAAGGAGAAATCAAAAAAATCAGATGAGCAGATGTAACGATTTAAGGAGCAGCCACCCCTCTCCGTGGGACTGACCCTGACCTGTTATGAAGGGCACAGTATGGCTCCCGAAAGCAGAGAAGACATTGTGGTGACATGCCAGTGGAATTTACTGGAAATCCATCCTTTAGGACGTGGGCAAGCTGCTCAAGGAAGCGCTTCATTGTGACAGCACCTAACAGGCAGTGTGCCAGTAAGGCTGATGGCTACTGGGTGGTCCTGCAGAAACCCCTCCAGGTGCAGGAGCCCGCTGAACAGGGGCATTGCAGTGGGGAAGCCAAATTCTGTCCTCCTACAATGTCCCTCTAGACCCTTCCTGGCAAAGCCAAGCTACAAGCCACTGGCCAGGCATGAATTCCAAAGGCTCAAAACTCTTTTCACATAGGAGGCCAATGGGCTGTATTTGTGGCCAAGAGGCTGTGAGCCTCAAACTGGTACACTGAATAACCTCAGAAAACCCAGACGCTGTCCATTTTCCTCCACCCGAAACCCTTCTGCGCACTACTGGTGAATACCTACACATCTCACCCTGCTGGCGTGTGTGCCCTCTGTGGCCTGCCCACCACTCTGCAGCTCTGTCTGCTCCTCAGTCCTTCTCCGGACTCCCAGCTTCCTCCACTGGCAGCCTAGATTCCTACTTTGCTCGTGCCTCATAGCACAGGAAAGGGAAGCTGTGAGACTCAACAGAAAGTAACAGATGGTTTGCAGAAGCCTGAGGGCATTGTCAAAAAGAAAAGAAAGGTCCTCTATCCCCTTTCTCTGAGCCCCACTGAAACCTAGGGGTCTCCTCCAAACAGAAGGTGTGTCACTGTGTCCGCTCTGCAGTCAGGCTGCCATGCCATCAGGGCCAAGAGGAGAGGAATGTTTCCCTTCACCCTCATTCTTAGCCCCACTCTGAATAAAGAATGATCTGCAGGCTCAGCCATGAAGCACAAGCAGAGGGGACTACTGAGTGAGGCTGGAGCCACATGGGAGGTCTGGGTTCAATTCAGACCAACCTAAATAGGCCAGGCCCCATGAGCCTATAATCCTAGCTAACTGGGAGCCTGGGGCAGAGGGTGGCAGCATGGGGCGTCTCTGTCTGGAAAACCAAACAGAAGAACCTGGGCCAGCCAATGACATGGAGGTTAAGATGGCTGGATCCCACATGGCCAACTGCATGTTTCTAGTCCTGGACCTGGACACTTGAAAAAAAAGAGAAGAAGAAGAAAACCAGGGATATATGTGTGCATGCCCACGATCTGAGGGGAAAATGGAGAAAAAGGGATTGCTGTGTGGCCATACCCCTGAGGAGGGCTTTCTTACATTCCCCTGCTTTCTTTCTCATAAAAATAAATAAATAAATAAATAATCAATCTACTTAGATGCAGTTCTGTCTACAGTTAAAATGAACATTCACATATGTTGGGAAGAGAAAGACTGAGACTTACTTATTCTGCGTTCATGGAGCAGCTACCAGACAGCTGACACCGTACCAGGCAGGAGGCATCTAATCTTGTAATCACTACAGTTTAAGGGACTGTAATGAGCCAGTCATGCATGGTCATGTAGGCATGTTAAGAATTTAGGGTTTTATCCTTAGACTAATGAGAGCTCTCCGGAGGGTGTTGGGCTCCAATCTAGCTGGAGAACAGACAGGAGGGAACATTTAAGAGGGTGTAGATTTGGGAAGAGTGTGGGAGAACACATCAACCTTGTGCTCAGGATAGGCTGAGCTGTGAAATAACCGACACATAGAATCCCTGGGTAGCCACGGGCTGGCTGAGATGTCAGAGGCAGAAATTGTAGAGTGAGATGAGACAGGACCCTTGCAAGGTGGAGTGGGTCAGCAAAGAAAATTGAGAAGCCAGGGAAATGAGAGAGAGAGACAGCTATGTTGAATCATCTTTATAGGTAGAGAGCTCACGTTTCAGGGCAGGCTCAGTTTGCCTGTAGAACAGTCAAAAACCTAATGAAAGCAAGTCTCCCAAAGATAAATATGAAATTTCCACCCTGACCAAAGAGAAGAATGGTGTGAAGTTGTAAAAAGGCAGCCCTACTTTGCTCACCATCCACTCGCTTACAGTAATAAAGGTTTCAAAACTACTGTTATTATATCTTATTATTTTCTTAAAAGTCAAAAAGAATAGTAATACTAGCTTCAACCTTACTACCTACAAAGAACCATTTTGATATCCAAACTCCTGAAGGCAGTTCATGATCAACCCTCCTTTTATCCCCAGTTAGTACATCATCTTATGCATAGGAGGTGACTAGAGAGGCTGGCAGAACTAAATTCTCCTTCCCAAATCATCCTAGTCCTGTGCAGTGTTTTGCTGGACTTGCTGGCAGCAAGAAAATGAGCTGAAGGCTTCAATAAACAAGTCATCCCTCCTGAGCTCTAACACGCCTTTTTCACTTCGGGAAGGTTCTTGTAAGCAATGGCTTCTCACTCCCTTCTCTACTGCCCAGCACCTGCAGGAAGATTCTTCTGTCATCTAAACCCCTTCCACCTGGGCACTGCCAGCTACTGAAAGTACATTAGACCCACATATCCACACCATAGCAATGCGTCAATAGCTACTGCATTTAATACCCATCTCTGGGACCAGCAGTTGGCATAATGGCTATGTCACTGAACTCCCATGTAGTCAACCATGGTTCGAGTCCCAGACCGGGTGCTTGAACTCACGCCAGGCATGTGTGTGTGTGTGCCCACAATCCCGAGAGGAGAATGGAGAAGGGATTGTGGCAAGGCCATCCCCCCAGGAGGTGATTTCTCACTTTCTGTCTCTCTGTGTCTTTCTGGTGAGTACACATGCCCTATAGCAAAAATCTCTCCAAAAAATAAATTAATTAATAACAACCATCTCCAAGGAGCTTCAAAGCAGTTCCATAGCCTGAGTGTAGAAGAGGACTAGGATGTTGGCTATGATTCTGCTACTTAACTTCCATAACCTTAGCAGGATTATTCTCAGCCTCTGTCCCCAGTGTGTCAGGATCTAGCTGCACTGAGTGGTTCCAGCCTTGTCTGCGGCAAAGGCAGGCCACTCTGCCAATAGGCCAGGCTGACCTTGCAGAAGTGGAGATTTCCAGAGGACAGTCTTCTCAAGGGGCCCCATGTCTCCTTTCAGAAGATCAGCTGGCCAGAGACAAATGGGTCTCCCAGATGCTGCCTAGGAGCTCACATGACTTGCTTCACTGCAGTTTTCAAATCCACAACAGAAGAAAGGAGGAGGTAGGTTTGACTAGGATCCCAAAAAGCTGCTTTTAGACCCCAATTTGATCCTCCTCCATTCCTTTCGAACCATTTGCATGTGTGTGTGATGTGTAGTTGGGGGATGAGGTCATATGTATGCATAAATGTGTGTACATGCATGTGCAGGTGGGCAAGGGCTTTCTTTGACCCTCCTGGATTTATTTTACCAGTTTTCCTTCTCACTGATAAGTCCCAGAGTCTAGTTTATGTATATTTGAAGGAACCATGAAAAACTAAAGGCCACCTGATGGGATTACCACACCATGATAGAAGGTCTACTTTTTAGATCAAAGATAATCGCTGAAGATTCCAGATCTACAAACTTTAGCACACACAGTGTCATTCCTGGTCAGAACCTTTCCATATTCCCCTAAATGTGAGCTGGAATGGCTTTCCAAAGAAAAAGAAGACAGAGGTTTTCAGCACTCCCTGGGCAGCGTGCCGTTCTTAAATTAGTAAGCAAATGTTGAGTGAAGCAACCCAAGCTGTTCATGCACTAGCCTGGTACCTGTGGAACCCTTAGGTAGACACCCTAAAATACTGAGTCATCAGAAAAGATATATATAAAAATATATAATGAAAAGACTTTTAATCTTTGCCTTTGTTCTCAAAGGGTAGTCTTTTTAAAAATTTTAGTGTGGGGCAAGCAGGTGGCATGGTGGTTAATGCACTGGACTCACACATGGGCGACCACAATTTGAGTCCCAGACCTGGCAGCTTGTTTTCTCACTTTCTCTCACTCTCACGCGCTCTCTCTCTCTCTCTCTCTCTTTCTCTTGCTGGTGAGCACATATGCCCTTTAGCAAAATTAATAATAACATTAAATAATTCCTTTTTTTAAATGCCTGTGACATTGACTGTTCTAGTTGATAAAACTGAGGTTATTTTAAATTTGTTTCATTTTTTATAAAGTTAGCACGATAAACATACCTAAAAATCTAAAGGTTGATACTTCCAGAATAAAAATGCACCTATTATAATGCTGTAGATTTTAAAGGTGTTTACTCAGTTCTTGCTCACCAACTAGTTCCATATAATTTATTTTCACAGAAGCTCTCAGCATAGGAAATGTTTTTGCTGAATCCATAAATTCACTCTGAAATGCAAAACTTATAAAAGATGAACAAGCCTCTTTCTCAAATTTCCCTTATGACCCTAAACTTCACTTTTCCTATTCTGTCATCCCATTAAACTTGTTCTTGGACTTGACTGAAGCCATCTTTGTTTGAACTCTTTCTGAATTCCTTTCACTTCTTCCCAAACCTCTCCATTTACGTAGTCATGTCCCTTCTGCCCTCAGCAACACAGTCTTCCTAACTTGCTGTTCTATCAATGCTTCCTCTTATTAGAGAGTCTTGGGGTTTGGGGTGGAGAGGTCACCTTTCTTTTTTTTTTAATTTGATTTTTTTTACTTCAAGTTCTTTTATATATTCAATCACGTTATTTAGCTTGCGAAGCGAATATTCCAACATGTGTACATTTCTCCATAGTCCAGCTGATAATACCATAGTTATCTTCAACAGATAATACCACATTTCTTTGTCCTATTAATGTTTTGCGTCTCTATTTTTCCTCTAAATGTTCTTCCTCAGACTCTACTCCATTTCTAAATGGGAAGGAAGGGGAGAAAAACAGATAATACTTCTGTTGACTGACAAAGGTAACTTCGGCTACATTCGAGGTTGAGGGTTCTTAGTGCAGGACCATCTGGGGTGTGGATGAGAACTTCAGAAGGGGTAGGATTGAAATAAAACTATCTAGAGTACAGACTCCAGCCAGGATATTAGATCCAGCACTTCTGTACAATATGTTTATGAGTACTGGTGTGTGATTCATGGGTGCACACAAACCATTATGTATGTCCTCAAAAAAAAAAAATATATATATAAAATCTGAGGGTTGGTCCCATAGCACAACAGTGAAGTGTGGACAGAAGCAGTCAGATCCTAGCTGGCTGACCAGGGTTGGATCCCAGCCCAGTGGCTTGAGAAACATGCTGAGTGTGCATGTGGCCAGCATCCTGACGGGATGGAGAATGGGAGGAAACAGGGTTGTGGCATGACGAGGTCCTGTTGGGGGCACTTTCTCTCTTACATCTGGCCAGCCCTGTGGCCTGTAGTTAAAGGAGTTGGATCTCCCATAGCCGACCATATGGTTTAAATCTCAGCCACAACTGCTTGAAAAGTACACCAGGGGGCTGGCAGGTGGCATGGTGGTTAAGGGAGTTGGATCCCCCATAGCTGACCATATGGTTTAAATCCCAGCCACAGCTGCTTGAAAAGCATGCCAGGGAGCCAGCAGGTGGCATGGTGGTTAAGGGTGCTTGACTCCCACATGGCACTCCCGCGCAGCCTGTCTGTCTCTCTCTCTCTCTCTCTCTCTCTCTCTCTCTCTCTCTCTCTCTCTCTCTCTCTCTCTCTCTCTCTCTCTCTTTTTCTCTCTCTCTGTCCTTCTCTGGTCAAATTTAAATAAATAAAGTTAAATTAAATAAGTCTTTAAAAAAGAAAGAAAGAAAAGCATGCCAGGCATGTGTGTGTATGTCCTAAATCCCAAAAGGGTGGAAAAATGAAGGAAAAGGATTGTAGCATAACCACGCCCCATGGGGGGGCTACTTTCCCTCTGTCCCTCTCCCTCTGTCTCTCTCTAGTCAACATGCATGCCTTTCTGGCAAATTATTTGTAAAAACTGCTGTGATTCGGTACTAATATGTAAATTTGGGGGTTTCTAGTTCAAAACCAAGGTATACAAAAATCTAAAACTTAAACCTAAACCTAAGCGTATACTTATGTGATTGCCAATTTATTTTTGGTTTAATACATCTTAAAAGGAAGAAAAATAAACTCTTAGGATATCATAATTATAGTATTATGTGAAATAAATATAGTTGCATGTCAACACACATAGACTTACCTGATTTTTTTTTAAAAAATTGCCAGAAAGCATGTGCATTCGCCAAGAGAAACAGAGAGAAAGAAGGAAAGTGAGAAAACAGCCCTCATGGGGAAAGGTCATGTCACAATTCCTTCTCCTTCATTTCTCCCTCCTTTTGGGATCTCAGGCATACAGGCACACGCACCTGGTGTGTCTTTCAAGCTGTTGGATCTGGGACTCCAGTCACAATGTCAGCCATATGGATCCAGCACCTTAATCACCAGGCCATGGCCTGGCCCTATTTACCTGATTTTTAAAGTATATACTATTGCAGGGCCAGCAGGTGGCATGGTGGTTAAGCACTGAACTCCCACATGGCCGTCTGCAGTTTGAGTCCCAGACTTGGTGACTTGAAAATCATGCTGGGCACATGTGCTTGCGTGTCTAAAATTATAGGAGGAGAATGGAAAAGGAGTGTGGTACGTACGGCCACTCTTTTTGGGGAGTGATTTCTCACTTTTCCTCTCTCTGTCTCTCTGGCAAGTGCACATGCCCTATGGCAAAATCCTTTAAAAACAAAAACAAGGGACCACCAGCAGATGGCATAATGGTTACATTGCTGGGCTCCCACATAGTTGACCATGGTTTGAGTCCTGAACCTGGCAGCTTAAAATTCATACCAGTGAGTGTGCGCACATGCCCAAAATCCTGAGAGAATGGAGAAGAAGGAATTGCAGCATGGCCATCCCCCTTGGAGGGTTATTTCTCACTTTCTGTCTCTCTAGCAAGTACACATACCCTATATAACAAAACTCTCCAAAACAAACAAACAAACAAACCCACTAATACAGTGACATTATTGAGATTTTTTTCTTTCATTTCTTTTTTCTTTTGACAGAACCAGCCCATGGCACAGCAGTTAAGGCAGCTAGATTTCACATGGCTGGTCACATAGCTTGGGTTCTGGACCTGGCAGGGTTTTTTGTTTTTGTTTTTTGTTTGTTTGTTGTTTGTTTGTTTGTTTGTTTTTGAGAGGTTTTTGCTATAGGGTGCATGCACTTACCAAAAAGACAGAAGGGAGACAGAGAGACAGAAAGCGAGAAATCACCCTCCCCCAACCCCAGGGATGGCCACGCCTCAATCCCTTCTCCTCCATTCTCCTCTTGGGATCTTAGGCATGCACGCACACACGCCTGGCATGAGTTCAAGCCACCAGGTCCAGGATTCAAACGATAGTTAACTACATGGGAGTCCAGAGACATAGCCATTATGCCAGCTACTGGTCCCTGGACCTGGCAGTTTAAAAGACACACTGGCATGTGTGCATGCATGCCCAAGATCCCAAAGTGGGGAGAAATGGAGAAGGGATTGCAGTGTGTCCATTTCCCATAAGGATTCTTTCTCACTTTCTCTCTCTCTGTCTCTCTTCAGCGAGCATACACATCCTCTTGCAAATTAAAAAAAAATATGCAAACTTTAGGGGATAGAATGAAGAAATCATGTCATGCAGGAAAAAACCTACTTTTAAAATTTGATTTCAGCACATGCTATAAATATTTACAGAATTAATGCATATATAAATTAATGATTTTTTATTGTCTTAAGTTACACAGCAAAACTTTCAACTTGCCTATTGTTTTGTTTTTTTTTTCCCCCAAACTTTCTAATTATAAACTTTAAATAAGCCACAAACCCTGGAATCAAATTGAAGATTTTAAATTAGATACAGTTTTCTACAGCACTGGTTAAAAGGTTAGATTTGCATCATGACACTCTTAAAAATAGTTTTCCAGGGCCAGCAGATGGCACAGTGGATGGGGGCACTGGACTCCTACACAGGCAACCACAGTTCAAGTACCAGACCTGGCAGTTTGCTTTCTCACTTTCCCTCTTTCTCTCACTCTTACTCTGTCCTTTTCTAGTCAAAATAAAATAAATAACTAAATAAACAAATAAATAAAGTTGAATACAAAATAATTCTTTAAGAAAAGAATTTTCCATAAAAATAATTTTAAATCATGTTACCACTAAAACACTCTCTTTCAGATTATTATAAAACTACCATTAATATCTATGGTGGCTCTTCAAAGTTACAGGATTAATAAAATCCTTCTGTCCACATTTTCCCTTGCTATTATATCAAAAGATTTTTTTCTTTCTTTCTTTCTCTTCTTCCCCCCCACCCCAGGGAGGAACCCCACATCTGCCATCCCTTTTCCTCTTTTCTCTTGGGATTTTGGGCACAGATGTACATGTTCCCTGTATGTGTTTCAAGCTGCTGGATCTGGGACCAGAATCACAGATGGCTATGCGGGATCCAGTCACCTTCACCATCATGCCATTGGATGGGCCAACAGTTTTAAAACTATTTATATTTTACCATTTTGTTTAAGGGGAGGAAAACATAGGTTTTGACTACTCTTTGTGTGTATGTAATGATCTGCTTCCTTCCTCACTCCCACCTTCTATCTCCCCCCACAAGACAGGAAGGAGGGAAACTACATCTGCATATTTCGTAAGTCTCCCATTCATTTTAGGATGAGAGTCTCAGCCAGCATGCTTTCTCAACGGAATTCCCTAAGAAGAACAGACAACCTGATTTAAACAAGTAGTCCTGAGAACAGTCGTGAGACTGAGCAGACACTCAATGAGAGGAGTTACTTCATTCCCTCCGTGCACCTCAGAGTGTCCTTAGCCATCATCTGCAAATACCTACTGAGAGCCAGCAATGCCTCCATAGAGTCTACAATGAAACTTACAAACACGTTAAATAGCTCAACCCAATTTATCACGTTTTAGAAAATGTCTTCTTTAAAGTACAGTTTTCTCTATACTATTCATTTATGAGGACTCCTGTCTACACCTGAAATTTAACTAGCTGCAAACACCACCAATGGTTATCATTACTCATGGGTAAGCAGACAATGAAGGAAGT
>NW_006159444.1:1680151-1692949 GCF_000334495.1 Tupaia belangeri chinensis
TTCCTGCTGCTACCTGCTCACACAGAAGCACAGAGGGCGTTCCAAGGTTGCAGACCAGCAGAGGGAGAACGTGGTGGAGAAATCCATCCTCTTTTAGTGATGAGCTCATGAGAAACAAGTCGTTCTAAGAAAGTACTAGAGGTACTTTGTGTCTCTCCAGCCTTGCCCAATGGTAAGGCAAATAGAGCAGCGATTAACTTGCTATTAGCCTGAATTCCTACCAACTCAGCTTCAAGTAAGTAAATAAACAAGCAGTACACTGAGAGTCACCCAGGTGGTTCACAGCCTTCCAGACCCACCACCTCTCAGACCTACCATCCCTGTAGAGTGGCATTTTGCCCCAGTTTTGCTTTCGACCCACCACAATGTCATCAGTACAAAAATAATGGTGGGAGATGTCAAAACACAATCTGCAATCCCCAGTCCCCACTCTGACTGCATGACTGCCTCCTGCCCCCATTGGGGTAGACTTAATCTGCACTCAGTTCTCCATCTGAGTGCCTCCTCCGCTTCCTGCATCCCAGATCCTGCCTCAGTTAGCACCATCCCCACTTTCCAAGTTGCTTGGAGCCACCATTGGCTTCCCTAAGCATCACTCCCATCACCCTTTGGCCTCCAGTCACCTCCTGAAGACTTTCCAAGCCTCTCTTCCTTTCCATCGCCATTCCTGACAGTGCTGCCAAACAACAGCAGCAAACCCCCCTACCCAGGACCTCGCCGCCCAGGCTTTGGGGCATTGTCAGACCCCTTTAGAGATGGCAACTAATGCCCTAACTGGTTAGTCTCTGCTTTCCTAAGAGGTGGCACAAGGGGCCAGCAGGTGGAGTGGTGGTGAAGGCACTGGACTCTCACATGAACAAGTGCAATTCAAGTCTCAGACCTGGTGGCTTAAGAATCATGCCAGGTGTGTACATGTACACTCAAAACCCCCAAAGGAGAATGGTGGAGAAGGGATTGCAGTGTGCCCACCCTCTAGGGGTTTATTTCTTACTTTCCCTATCTCTGTCTCTGTTTTCTCCAGTAAGCACATAATAAGTCTTTTGTTTGTTTGTTTGTTTGTTCTATCATTTATTTATTTATTTTTACATTGTCCCACATTGACGTTACATATCAAAAAATTTTTGCTCATACTCCATAGTCCATAGAACTAGTTTTTTAAAAAGATACAAAGAAAGCTCAACTTCATGTTGTCTTGATGCTTTGTTTTACCTTAGCATATTTTCTTTTTTAAAAAAGAATTGTTTTATTTAAGTTTATTTATTTATTTATTTTAATTTGACCAGAGAGGGACAGAGTGAGAGTGAGAAAGCATGCTGCCAGGTCTGGAACTCAAACCATGGTCAGCCATTCGAGAGTCCAGCCCCCTTAACCACCATGCCACCTGCTGGCCCCTACCTTAGACTATTTTCAAATGTGAGGAGCACAGAGCAGGCCCTGCCCCATGACAGAGACGCAGATGCTCCCAGGGCTGAGCTCTGCACTCAGCCACACAGGTGCACACCACTCCGGGAGCCATGTGGCTTTGGCACACACTGACGCTACACAGGGAGGGAGACAGAAAGTGCTCGGGTTGATGCCACAGCAACATTTATTAAGTGGTGGCTCTGTGTCAAGCCCTGGGCTCAGGCCTTGACACCGTTTGTCCCTTGGCATCTTGTAACCTTCTAACAAGGTTACTGCTGTTATCCCTTTTCATAGATGAGAAGTCTCCTGAGGCGTCAACAGGAGAAGCAACCTGCCGTGGTCACAGAGTTGGTGGCTAGCTGGCCCCATGGCAGGCAGGCCTGACCGCCAATCTCATGGGAAGACAGGACTGTTCACTCTATTAATCTCCTTTCTATTTCTTTTTTCTTTTTTTCCTTTTTTTTGGAGAGGTTTTTGCTATAGGGCGCATGTGCTCACCAGACAGACAGAGACATAGAGACAGAAAGCGAGAAATCATCCCCCGGGGGGGATGGTCATGCTGCAATCCCTTCTCCTCCATTCTCCTCTCGGGATCTTGGGCATGCACGCACACGTGCCCAGCATGAGTTTTAAGCCACCGGGTCCGGGACGCGAACCGCGGTCGACTATGTGGGAGTCCAGCGACATAGTCATTACGCTAACTGCTGGTTCCCCCCTTTATATTTTGAAAACACAGCCCAGGACTTCTGAGCTGACTATCGCTGTGATTATATGGATGCCTTGGCCTGAGGATCATAATGATCTAACCCCAGGCCAAACCGAGAAGTCAGCCCCAGCCTTCCATACATCCTTCGCATCTCTACCAGGTGCCAGGATGGAGGTCACACAGGGAACAACAGAGCTGGAGCTGTGGACTTCCTCAGGGGGTACTTGGGTTTTAACTAAAAAATAGACAATGCCTTTGAGAGCCAAACAGATGAAGATGCATCATGGGGGCTCAGACACTCTTCTTTCTTTTTAAAAAATTCGCTAGAGGACACATGCGTTCATTGGAGACAGAGAGAGAGAGTCAAAAAGCACCCATCATGGGAGATGGCCATGCTGCAACTTTTCTCCTCTATTCCTCCTTTTGGGATTTTGGGCATACACACATGCACCTGGCATGTCAGACACTCATCAATGGGGCGGAAGTCATGGAGTAGGAGGTCTCCAGAGCCCTTCAATCGCCACAGGGATCGACTCATGATGACATGTTCATATGGGGAAATATGATAGCTGCTCAGAGTAATTTCAGCAGTTCCCTTCCTGGTGAGCCCCGGGCCCGAGTTATTTTGTACTGCAGAGCACACGCGGTTGTAGCAAGCTGTATTTATTGCCTCAGTCAGTGTGAAGTCTGACTCAGACGAGTTACAGCCAGCTTAACAAAACTAGGGCCAGAAAAGCAAACACCATCGACACTTAGCCGTGCTGACATGTGGGAGGCCACTGGCGCTCTGTCAACCTGGGGATTCCCAAGTGGGAGAGGCAGCAAGTGTCCTCAGCACACCGAGGACAGGGGGATGTGTGGATCCAAAGGTGACATGGAAGTTACCCTTGTAAGGAAAAATCAAAGTGCAAAGCCTGAGTTTAATATAAAAAGTGGGGAGACACGTGTGAACTCAGAGATCAGTCCATCAAAAAGTGTTCCAGCCCCGACGTTGGACAGGGCCCTCAATCTTCCCGGTGGATGCGTGGCTGTGATCGCTCCTTGTGGTCCTGGGGCTGTCCCCTCTGTTTGCATCACGAGTCAGTCATGTTGGATCAGGAAGATGAGGTCACATTCACGGGAGCCAGAGATTAGGATTTGAGCATATCTTTGGAGAAGAGACAAATCAACCCATTAACAGAAGTGGAATGTTAAATCTCCCCACCAAATAAATTCAGTTCTTTCCAGCTCAAAATGCTGGTCTCTTTTAGATACCCTCTCTGTTGCCTTACGATGCTCCCTGATTCCCTGCTGCTTTTCCTCTTCTTTCCAGGAAGAGGGTGAGTGACCAAAGTGTTCTTGAGAACCAAAGCAAGGCCAGTCTGGTGTGAGGGACCTCTGACTGCAGACACACTCCAAGTCCTCCCTCGGTCCCCCCTGCCAGGAAACAGGTACCCACCTTGGTCTTTATATAGCGAAGCTACCATCTCCAGCACCACCATGGCTTCCCTCAACAGGCCCCACAGGCTGTGTCCTCCTTGTCTAAACCCGGAGGCCTCTTTCAGTATCTGGGGCTTTTTTTTTTTTTTTTTTAGGTTTTTGCCATAGCATGTGTGCGTTCACCAGAAAGAGTCAGAGAGAGAGAGGCAGTGAGAGGGAAAGTGAGAAATCACCCCTCATGAGGGATGCCCGCACTGCAATCTCTTCTCTGTTTTCCTCTAGGGATTTGGGGCATGCACGCACACGCGCTCAGCGTGAATTTCAAGCCACCAGGTCTGGAACTTCAACAGTGGTTTGCCATGTGGGAGTCTAGCACCTTAACCACCATTCCACCTGCTGGCCTCTCTCTGGGGTATTTTAGCCTCGCTTTGTGCCTTGCTCTGGGGGACAGAGCGTTTTTAAAAGTCCCCCTCCTATAGAACTTGGGTTATGAAGACTTGCAAGGATTTGTCCTTGAGCTTTTCTTCTGTTCTTTCTTCAGTTCATGGCCCTGCTGAACGCAGATTTCTCAGAGGACCACAGCCTGGTAAAACTCACCCTGGTGAATATTGCTTTGATATCCCCTAACTTTCTTCTACTTCATTTTGTCCTCATTCTCAAGGATGAGCCCAGGAGTCATAGGGCAGAACCTGCTGGCAACCATCTAAATCCTTCTTGTCCCTTTCGAGGTGGAAGAACAGTTTATGTATGATTGATACTTATCACACAAGGAACTAGGGTGAAATCTGGATAAAATCCTAAGTGGATACGATCCAATGGCTACCAAATACCATGGCCACAGACTAAAATCTCTGAGAAAAAGAGAAGTCTAGAGAGGGGAGCCCAACCTCAGTTTCCTTTTCCCCTGGGGACATTTGCCAATCACTAAGCTGCTGAGACACTTAGAGAGGAGATATCTGCAATAACTAAATCCAGTGAAGGTCTGGAATCCAAAACACACACAGAACTGTAACCTGTCAATTAATTTAAATCAGTCATTGCAATTAAAAAAGACTAGAGTAGTTATTTAAAACAAGATATCCAAATAGCTAATAAACATGTAAAAAGATGCTCAACCTCATTAGGTATCAAAAGCAATAAAAGCCAGGATTACCCAGAGACCTCACTACATACCCTTCACATGGCTAAAACTAAAAAGGACAATAGAAAACATTGGCAAGGGTGAATGTCAGTCTCCTAAACTGCTAGTGGGATGGTACATTTGTACAATTACTCTGGGAAACTTTTACAGCCACCACTGAAACTAAGCAGATGCATACTCCATAACCAGCAATTCTCCTCCCCCATCCATCCCAACAGAAATGTTGAACATGGGGGCCAGCAGGTGGCCTAGTGGTTAAGGGTGCTGGACTCCCACATGGCCAACTCTGGTTTGAGTCTCAGACCTGGCGGCTTGCTTTCTCACTTTCTCTCTCTTTCTCTGATCAAAATAAGTAAATAAATAAAGTACAATAAAAATAATCCTTAAAAATTATTTTATTAAACTTTGTTTATTTATCTGTTTATTTATTTATTCATTCATTCATTTATTCATTCATAATTTGACCAGAGAGGGATAGAGTGAGAGAAAGAGAGAGTAAAAGTGAGAAAGCAAGCCACTAGATCTGGGACTTGAACCACGGTCAGCCATGTGGGAGTCCAGCGCCCTCAACTACCATGCCATATGTCGCCCCAATAAAATAATTTTTTTAAAAAAGAAATGTTGAACTGTGCATTATAAAGTGTGCACTGTACATTATAAAGACATTTATAGCCTCATTATTTGGAACGACCCAATGTCCCTCGACTATAGAATGGGTGAGTAAATTATGGTACACCAACATCATGGAACAGTGACCATAAGTAATATAAGCATAGAAAATTGACCTCTTGTATGCATCTTACAAACATAATGCCGAGAGAAAGAGGAAAATATTAGGTGATTCCATTTCATGAAAGTTCAAACACAGGTGAGATTCATTGATGACGTAGGGGTCATAGTAGTAGTTGCCTTTGGCAAAAAGGAGGGTTCTTGTAACATTCTATTTCACAAACCGGAAAGTATTCAGTCATCAGGAAAGTCATGATGTGTTTTTTCTTTCTATTTTGGCAACACATGCACATGCACCTGGCATAATTTTCAATCCAGTGGATCCAGGACTTGAACTGTAGTCAGCAACATGGGAGTCCAACACTTTAACCACTTGCTGGCCCCAAACAATTCTTTTTAAATGTCAGATCTTTGGCATAGTATCTTGAGCAAAGTAATTGCTCAACAATAGTTGCCATTGATGGATACACAACATATTTTTCCTTCCTGGCTCCCCAAAGGGGAGGGAAAGGGTGATAGGAGCTACCTGAAGTTATGGTTTAGTCTTTTTAATGTATAGGCATTCAAGTTATTCAAGGTTTCATTACACATACCTATCACATTGACGCCACAGCATGGAAACAGGGCTGAGTGGCTTTACGCTGGGACAGGGTTGCATCCCTAGTCTGACCAGGTGCTAGGAGAAGAGCACCGCAGAGCCAGGCTGAGAGCAGACATGTGCCGAATTCCTCCCTAAAGAGAAAGGAGGTAAGGTTAAATCTTGGTTTTACTCAAGAGTATCGTAACTAGTAACGACAGATACAACCTATCAGTTGCCACAGCATTCCAGACACCACGTGTAAGGCCCAGAAAGATAATTTGGGACTTTTGAGGTGCAGTGCTGAAGGTGCTCTTAAAATTTTTCATAGACCATGATGTTTTCATGACTTTTATGACAATACAGACAATATCTAACTGTGCAAAGATCCAACACGCCATACCCATGTATCATATTTGAAGGAAGAGCAAAAGCAGAAAGACCACCACTGTGGTTTGAAAGCCCTCCAAATCTCATACTAAGCTTGAATTGCCATTGTGATGGGACTAAGAAGTGGGACTTTTAGGAAGTGATTAGGTCATGAGGGTTCTACCCTTGTGAATGAATGAAAGTCATTAAAGGGTAGTGGGTTATCATCCCAAGGGCAGGTTGTTATAAAGGGAGTCTAGCCCCTGGTGTTGTCTTGTTTTGACGAGTTTGCTTGCCTTTCCACCAGGGACTGATGTGGCAAGAAGATCCTCACCAGATACTAACACTAAGCCCTTGGACTTCTCAGCCTCCAGAACTGTGAGAAGGAAATCTCTCTTCTTTATATATTGCCAAGTGTATAGTATTCTAGAAAGAGAAAACAAAGACAGCCACTCTGAAAAATAATTATGGGGTATGTTATTATTCACAATAAAATAGTAATTTTCCTTTTAAAGAACAATATGGCTTCACCATCATTACCATAGGCTTATTGTTACACACCATTAGTTGAGTGACTACATGTTACTCCCAATAAATTTGCTGTTTATTTTCAGGTATTTATATTTGTATTTCGGCTCTGTGTTTTACTTGATTTGGCACACATCCCAGCACAACTTCTTTACAACTCCCAATTGTAGAGCAAAGGCTGTAGATTATAACCAGTTTAAAATACCAAGAATTTGGTGCTGGGAGAAACTTAAGAAAGACTACTGTTCAAACAATGTTTTCAGTTTATTTGTGCAGAAAAACCTGTCTTGGAAACCTAAGCTGTACATTTTTCTATTAAGACTCTATTGAAAGTCTGGAGCATGAATCTCAAACCTATGAACTGAAACATTCTTGTTCTGCACCATTTTTACAAAAACATTGCAAGACTGAGAGCCAGAAGCCATTGCATCTTCCAAATGCTTAAACAGCTCACACATGCTTTTACTTCTTCATTCATCAATGGCATGTGCACGCCCTGTACCAGGCATAACACGAGTCCCTGCAAATATAAGGATGCAGTTGCCACCTTAGAGAAAGCTCCAGTCTAGAGTGTGATAAATCTTAGCTTGATCCCACTGAGAGACTGGGCTGGGGAGCAGCTAAACCTAATATTCAGCATCCTATCATCAAGAGGAAAGTAAACAAGACCAGTACGGCAGTGTGGAGTCCTCCACCTCTTTCCCATTGGCCTGGTGGTTTTCAGATGGACATAGCCTTGGCTCGATGCCCAAGTTCCATGTCTTATTTGAAGCCCATGAGAAAGGACCTGGGGCATTCTAAAATCACTTCAGAGCCTCAATCAAAGAAAAAATTTTGAGTTGTAAAACTTAATATTGAGATCATTATCTGTTCTTGTGTTTTCTTACTTCATGCAACTTTTGTCTTCTTATTCCTCCAAAGACTATACAGCCATTAGTATTATTATTTTAATTGCCAGAGGGTGTGTGCACTTGCCAGGAGAAACAGAGAGAGGGAGAGGGAAAGGGAGAAAATGCCCCCCGCCCCCATGGGGATTATTATGCCTCAATTTCTTCTTCTCCATTTCTCTATCCTGTTGGGATTTTAGGCATGCCCACACACTTACCCAGCATGTTTTCTAAACCACCATGGCCAGGATTTAAACCATGTGGTTGGCCATGAGAGACCCCACTCCCTTAACCATTAAGCTATATGTATATGCATTGTTTAAATGAAAGAGACAAATATGAGTGTTGATCCAGTGGTTGTGGAAAGATGGTGACAGGGAATTTAAACACCAGGGGACCAAAATGAGCAGTAGAGAATTCCAGATAACAAAGGGACAAGCAAGCAGACAGCATTCAGCTTCTCTAGTCAAGTTCTCGCTATAGAAATTCAGGAGCATTTGGATATAGCACCATGTAAGGTCTCACCAAATAAATACATGGACCCTACTCTGTGAACACTATTCTACTTGCACAGTTGCCCATTAAGTGCATGGCTGTTTCTGTAACTCACCGTGAGGTAATACAGCATAAGTCACTAAGATCACGATCTATGGAGTCAAGTTGAGCTGTTGGAGACCTGCTTCCGTTTCTTTCCAGCTTCTTGACTTTGAGCAAGTCACTTTGCTTTCCTGTGGCCTCAGTTTCCTCATGGGTAAAGTGGGGATAGCACCTACTTCATGAGGTTATTGGGAAGAGTTACTAAGATAAAATATGTGGGACCAGCAGATGGCATAATGGTTATGTTGCCAGACTCCCATGTGGTCGACTACGGTTCAAGTCCCAGACCTAGCGACTTAAAACTTACACGGGGTACATGTGTGTGCGTGCCCCAAATCCTGAGAAGATAATGGAAGAGAAGGGATTGTGGCATGGCCATTCTCCCTGGGGAGTGATTTCTCATTTCTGTCTCTCTGTCTTTCTGGTAAGCACATCATGTGCCCTATAGTGAAAATCTCTCTCTCTCAAAAAAAAAAAAAAGATAAAACATGTAAGGTGTTTGGTATAGACTTTTGCCCTGTGACAAATATGCATTTTTAAAGTGAACATCATTACTGTTTAAGTATTAAAATTTTTTAAAATTTCCAAAACTGTAAGTAGGCTTTACTATATATTACTATATATTTACTATATATAATAATATGGAATTTTGATAAGTCTTAAGGGGTTTGAGGGAAGCAGTTTTTCAATATAAAAATAAACTGGCCTATACAGATTTTTTTTTAGTTTAATGTATTTTAATAGCAAACTTACAGGAACTGCACAGAAGACAGACAACATTAAAAACATGTACTTGCATGTAGGACAACTCAATTAGAAAAGTATAGTGAATGGATGGAGTCTACTGTATGATAAAAATGCAACAAACACCATTTAGTTGCCATTGATAAGAAATGTACTTGTTTTACAAAAATCCAAATGCTGGCGTTGTCCAGAAAAATTTAACAGGTTTATTTATTTATTTATTTATTTATTTGAGAGGCTTTTGCTATAGGGTGTGTGCACTCGCCAGAAAGACAGAGAGACAGAAAGCGAGAAATCACTCCCCAGGGGGGGATGGCCACACCGTAATCCCTTCTTCTCCGTTCTCCTCTCAGGATCTTGGACACACATGCACACGCGCCTGGCATGAGTTTAAGCCACCGGGTCCGGGACTCAAACTGCAGTCAACTACATGGGAGTTCAGCAACACAGTCATTACGCTAACTGCTGATCCCTAACAGGTTTATTTATAATCGTTATAAAGTTGAACTGCTGAAACATGGTCACTGACACATTTTGACTTGCATTAATGCTTTACATCCCTGCATTTATATTAAAAATCTACACACAAATGAAAATGGAAAAACTGCCAATACCCAATTTCTGTCCCCTATTTTCCACTCACAATCATATACTTAGGTACATTTTTAATGCACAGTGCTATGCCCTGGAGTTCTTGCATTTCTCTTGGACAGTGGGAAGCGTTCACAAAAATCAAATGCGACTGTGCCCTAAATACCAACACAGCTCCCCCACACACGTTATATTTTCTCCAGCAGCCTACCTAGTCTCCTTGTGAAAAGCTCCCATAATTATACGAAACAAGCCACTTAGCATGCAGTAAGAATGCACCAGAAAAGAGCAGTCAGGATTTCCATTTCACAGGAAACTTCTGGAAGGCCTGAGATCAGAAACAGGAAATAGGCATCAGATTGAGGCCTAGGGCACTCTGGATAGGCTCCCGCGTTGCTTGTGCCGTGTCTCCCCAATCGAGGGAGGCTGCAGCTTGTTCTAGTCGTGGTATTTCTTCTCACACACGGCAGTTTGTCTTATGAGTTATTAGCTCATATTTCCGCCAGCCTTCTGGGAAAAAAGTTCCAGCAGCCCCTGAGACAGGAGCCTTTCCCTCTGTCTGCTCAGGGCTCACTGTGGTTTATCTGACCATTAAAGTCACACTTGCAAATTCTTTGGGTGTTACTCTATGCAACCAATTAAGTAAAAAACCAGTTTGCTTGTGAGTTGTTTTAACTTAGTAATGATGACCTATGAGGTTCTTGAGATGAGTAAATGCACGAGTCAGACCAGACAGGTTCTTTAAAACAGAAGGAACGGTGTAGAAAGCCCGTCTTCCGATTGCAGTGTGGGAAAGCAAGCCTTCCTGAACTTTTCATGGTCCCAGCATACATAATGAAGGCAGAGCTTGTTGAGTTCTTGTATGGGGGGGGGATATACATTGGTTTTATGGAGAGTCATTTGCAAACTTTCATTTAAAAACCTATTCAAATTGTGAACAACAGTTTAGCAAAGCAATCTTGTGTTAAAATTGATCATAAAAATACTGGGTTGTTGTAAAAGTCACGATGTATTTTTTCTGTGCAAAAAGGCCTCATGACTTTCCCCACAACCCAGTAAATCCAGATGCTTATCTCCCTTCAAGTCCAAGGGAGATAAGTGTAAGTGGAGGCTCATAAATACAGGAACTCTCTCAGTTTAAAATATGTAAGCGATATTAACAGAGAAAGGAGAATATTGAAACTATAATAACACTTACATGCATTTTGTCACTAAAAACACTCCAATATGGGACCAGTAGGAGGCATGGTAGTTAAGTCACTGGACTTCCACATGGCTGACCACAGTTTGAGTCCTGGACTTGGCAGCTTGCTTTCTCACTCCCCCCACCCCACCTCTCTCTGTGAGTGAACACTCCCTATAGCAAATTAAAATAATAATAAATAAGTAATTCTAAAAAAAAACCCTTTCCAATATAATTAGGTAAAAATTAGCTTAAAACATCCTTTTGTTTATAGACAGGGTCTCACTAAATCTCTATCATCCTGCCTCAGCCTCCAAGACACACACCTTTGAGACTGGCTCTTAGGATGGGCCAGGAACCAAATCTAGGTTTCCATGTGACCACATTCTCCTCCATAGCAATGTCAACCAGTAGACACTAACATAGTGGGGCTTGAAATAGTCTTTTTATTTATTTATTTATTTATTTATTTATTTATTTATTAATTATTGCCAGAGGCTATGTGTGCTCTCCAGAGAGAGAGAGAATGCATGCTCCCTTCCCCAGGGCATGGTCACGCTACAATCCTTTTTCCTCCACTTCTCCATCCCATCAAGATTTTCAGCACACACTCACACATGTTTCTCAAGCTATTGGAGTCAGGATTAGAACCGTGGTCGGCCATGTAGGATCCAGCTCCCAGTACATGGTGTTCAGTCACTGCACTACGGGGCCAGCCCTTTAATATTCTTTTAAAAGGAAGATGCTTCACCAGTCATCCTCTGAAGATTTACTGCCCTCCTTTGAAATTCATTTATAAAAATAGAAAAAGAGCCTTTATACATTCATGATCTGGTACATAGCAGGCATCACAAAACAAAGGTAAACATTTCTGCATTATTAGAAGATCAAAAGCAAGCAAAAAGAAAACAAAAAAAAAATTAAAAAAACACCTGTCTTACTTGCTCCCAGAGGATATTATTACAGGTGATGAGAAAGACTAACACACTGGGTGCAGCTGTGGGTTCCCTTTGCTCATGCAGCCGACGGTAAGTGTGACTGAATTTGCCTTTCAAAAATTTAGGTTGGAGGTTTACAATTAGATATGGCTCAAAAACGAAAACCAAATACCTAGTCTTTTACTGGTCTTTATTTTTATTTATTTTTTAAGAACTAAAGCCCATCTCTCTCTTTTTAAAGAATTACTTTATTTAACTTTATTTATCTATTTATTTATGTTTGACCAAAAAGGGACTGAGAGAGAGAAAGTAAGCAAGTCGCCAGATCCAGAACTTGAATCACTGTCGGCCACGTGGAAGCCCAGCACCCTTAACCACCATGCCACCTGTCGGCTCCATCATTTGTCTTTATATTTTAAGAATGTTTTCTGCATCATGTTTTTTATTATCATTTTAATATACTCCAAGAGAAAAGGAGTCAGGTAGGTTTAATTTCATTCACGACTGTGCCCCTAGCACCCAAATTCATTTGCACAAAGTAGATATACGATAAATACATGTTTAAAAATGAGTCCAACAGAGAGGAATATAAAATAGGATGGGCACTTAGATGATCCTCTGTATAGAAGATACCAAATACTTGCAATTAAGAACTTGATCCATCCTTTATCGGAAGAATGATCATCTATATGTTAAGATCAAGCCTGGCCAGCAAGTGGAGTGGTGGTTAAAGCGCTGGATCCCACACGGCTGGCTGCAGTTTGAGTTCCAGACCCAGTGCCTGAAAACCCACACTGGGTGCATATGCATGAGTGCCCAGAATCCCAAAAGGAGAATGGAGAAGGGATTGTGGCATGGCCACCCCTCCTGGGAAATGATTTCTTACTTTCCCTCTCTCTCTGTCTCTGCCTGGCTCTTTCCAATAAGCACATATGTCCTATAGCAAAAAAAAAAAAAAAAAAAAAAAAAGACAAAGGCAAAGATG
>NW_006159444.1:1701587-1708130 GCF_000334495.1 Tupaia belangeri chinensis
ATTAATTATTGCCAGAGGCTATGTGTGCTCTCCAGAGAGAGAGAGAATGCATGCTCCCTTCCCCAGGGCATGGTCACGCTACAATCCTTTTTCCTCCACTTCTCCATCCCATCAAGATTTTCAGCACACACTCACACATGTTTCTCAAGCTATTGGAGTCAGGATTAGAACCGTGGTCGGCCATGTAGGATCCAGCTCCCAGTACATGGTGTTCAGTCACTGCACTACGGGGCCAGCCCTTTAATATTCTTTTAAAAGGAAGATGCTTCACCAGTCATCCTCTGAAGATTTACTGCCCTCCTTTGAAATTCATTTATAAAAATAGAAAAAGAGCCTTTATACATTCATGATCTGGTACATAGCAGGCATCACAAAACAAAGGTAAACATTTCTGCATTATTAGAAGATCAAAAGCAAGCAAAAAGAAAACAAAAAAAAAATTAAAAAAACACCTGTCTTACTTGCTCCCAGAGGATATTATTACAGGTGATGAGAAAGACTAACACACTGGGTGCAGCTGTGGGTTCCCTTTGCTCATGCAGCCGACGGTAAGTGTGACTGAATTTGCCTTTCAAAAATTTAGGTTGGAGGTTTACAATTAGATATGGCTCAAAAACGAAAACCAAATACCTAGTCTTTTACTGGTCTTTATTTTTATTTATTTTTTAAGAACTAAAGCCCATCTCTCTCTTTTTAAAGAATTACTTTATTTAACTTTATTTATCTATTTATTTATGTTTGACCAAAAAGGGACTGAGAGAGAGAAAGTAAGCAAGTCGCCAGATCCAGAACTTGAATCACTGTCGGCCACGTGGAAGAGCAGAACTTGAATCACTGTCGGCCACGTGGAAGCCCAGCACCCTTAACCACCATGCCACCTGTCGGCTCCATCATTTGTCTTTATATTTTAAGAATGTTTTCTGCATCATGTTTTTTATTATCATTTTAATATACTCCAAGAGAAAAGGAGTCAGGTAGGTTTCATTTCATTCACGACTGTGCCCCTAGCACCCAAATTCATTTGCACAAAGTAGATATACGATAAATACATGTTTAAAAATGAGTCCAACAGAGAGGAATATAAAATAGGATGGGCACTTAGATGATCCTCTGTATAGAAGATACCAAATACTTGCAATTAAGAACTTGATCCATCCTTTATCGGAAGAATGATCATCTATATGTTAAGATCAAGCCTGGCCAGCAAGTGGAGTGGTGGTTAAAGCGCTGGATCCCACACGGCTGGCTGCAGTTTGAGTTCCAGACCCAGTGCCTGAAAACCCACACTGGGTGCATATGCATGAGTGCCCAGAATCCCAAAAGGAGAATGGAGAAGGGATTGTGGCATGGCCACCCCTCCTGGGAAATGATTTCTTACTTTCCCAAAAAAAAAAAAAAAAAAAAAGAACAAGTCAACGGCAAGTATGCAAAGAAATGGAAGGCCTGAATTTTAATTGAACTCCAATGATGAACACAGGCTTTCCAAACTTATTACTGGTTTGTACCATTATGCTTCAAGCAAGGTTTAAAAAAAATAAAACAGTGAGGAGAGAATAAAATTAACCAACTCATTAGAAGTTCACAGGATACTCACATAAAACTGAACCCCAAAGAGTGATGTTGGGAATTATCCCGAGTTCATACAACGGCACTGAGCAAGGATCGTCTCATTGCCTGCCTTTCAGCATTTGATTCTTTTATTTGCCTGTTTCATATTCACAAAGGAAAAACTCTGTCCGTGACTTAGGCTATGAACATGCTTGGCTTGGCAGCCGACATGGGTATTCCCCATACAGGCCTCAGCAAACAGCCAGGAGAAATAAGAAGACCAGCGCCCTGGCACCCCTCCCCTGGGCCCTCTGCAGTGGTCGCAGCAGCCCTTGCCAATAGCCCGAGGGAAGGGGAAACGGGAGGAAAAGCAGAGAGAAAGGTGGGCCGGCTCTGCTGGCAGACTTTCACTCTCTCTCTTTAGTCTCTTCCTTCCTCTTTCCGTCCCTCTCTTCTTTTTTGCCTTTCTTTTTCGGTGGGTCTCTCGTGAAAAATTAAAGGATAAAAAAATCTCAGAGAAATAGTTAGCTAGCCAAGGTTTCTGCAGATGGCGTTGGCCTTTTCCCAAGCCTGTCACTCTCTCCAACTTGGCCGTTTGTTCTTGATGTGACAGCTGCAGGTAAGTTATTATAAAAAAGCACAAAGAAGCAAAGAGGAAATTCGGTAACTAGCCCTTGATAGGGTATCCACAATTGCACTTCAGCTGTAAAGTGTCACTCAATGGTAGGCTGCCAAGTGCTTGCACTGTCACCCACAGCATGAGCTATTATCCTCGGCGACCCGTAACACCCAAAAGAGACTGACAAGAACATCTTGGTTCAGGACACTGAGCCATATCACACTTGAAATATATACTGTGGAATGACTTTTGGACTCTAAACACAATTCAAATCTGCCAAGTTTACAACATAAATAAGAAAAATAATGTAGCTTAAACATAAAATAACTCAATTACTTGGACAATCCACTCCTAAGGTGGACCAGGAGATTAATCTGTAGGCTGCACCCACTCATTCTACAAAAGAGAGTGTGTTTCAGTTAAGGGTTCTCAAAGGCTGTTCATCCCATGAAAAGACTGAGCCCCATGGAAGCACCTTAGAGAACTGGAATGGCTGTCTTCCAGCCACAGGGCTGTAACGTGTAAAGCCCAGAAACTTGCTATCTTTATCAGAATCCTCTGTTTTCAGATTCTCAGGTCAGTACTTGCTGGTGAGTTTTAAAAGAAAATTGAAGATTTGGAAACAGCTCCAGGCTTGCTGCCTCCTAGGTGTTTCAAAGTCACTCTGTTCCTAAGTGTCCAACTTTGCAAATCATCCCCGTGTCCTGGCTCTGTCATCCGCAAACAGAAGTGTTGATTTGTGGTAAGTAAACGCCAAGCATGCAATCCGGGAAACTGTCATCTGAATGATTTACGTGCATGTCCTGAGCCCCGCTGGCACTACAGAGATGAACGCATGGCTGTAAATCTCGCATGCATCAACATTAATTTAAGGTAATCCGAGTTGGCGATCTAAAGCATACTTTTCAATAGGCAGCCAACTTCTCTTCTATTAAATCTTTAGGAGGATATATTATCAACTCCTGAGAAATACCATCTGCAAAAGCTGAGCTTGAGTAGGTTAAGAACTTGACAGTGCTAAGCCGCCAGTCACAAACATGCCAAATCCGTGGGTCCATGTGTGGTAGGCAAGTCAGGCTGTGTCAGAGCTTTGGGGGCCTGCATGGTTTCCTCTGCCCAAACCCAACCACTAGAAGGCTTAGGCTGCTCCAGTGACTGTGCCACCCTGGAAGGAGGGCTGGGAGGGGACAAGTTCAATGTCCTTGCTCACTTCCTCAGAGAAGAACCTTGGACGCTGAGCCCTTGGAGATGGGAGTCCAGATCAAGAGATAAGGGAGCACAATGAGAGTGTCCAGTAACCATGGCCCTGTTCCAAAAGACAGGACAGAGCAGGGGGGAGGGAGAGGCCAACATGCCCGAGTGACAGGAGGATGGTTCAAAGGTGAGCCAAACTTACCCTGAGCCAGGTGGAGGCTCAGGCTCTCGGGAGAAGGAGGACGTGAATCCTGAGTGAATGAAAAAGGCCCAAAGGCCTGGAGCAGAGGTCAGGTTGAAATGTGGAGAGCCCCAGGGTCGACTGCAAGTTCCCTGTCCTCTCCTAGGCAAGCCAGGGCACTGAGGGTTTCTGAAGAGGGAGAAGTGACCCGCGTTTTATGGAGATGAATGCAGAGTCTGCTCTGGGTGGGAAGGAGAAGGGAAGCCTGTGGCAGAGGGGGCTGCGGGCACATGGTCCTTGTGCAGGTCCCTGGGCTCATTGATGGGCATGTTGCCCTGCTCTGTTCAAGGTCATCCACTGGGATATGGAAGGAAAACATTAAAATTTTTATTTGTATGTATTTTTTTTCATTTTTTTATTTTTTATTATCATCATAATCTTTATATTACATTGGATTACATATAACTTAACAGTGTATTACATTGCTTTTTCAAAAGGGAATGCCATGCATGTCAGTCAGTACAGAGACATTAATCTCCCTGCTTCATCATTCAATATCTTTTCTGTTTTCCCCAATCATTATTATTATTATTCTAATTATTTTTTAAAACAGTCAATCGCTATTTCTCATTTTGCTTCTACATATATTTTGCCCATCATGAAATACTTCTCAGACCAATCCAGTTGAGAATACCATACATGTCCTCATCAACAGTTAATAAGCCATATCTGCTTCTCACTAACGTCCTGCCTCTCTATTGTTCACTTGCTATCTTCTCACTGGGCCATCCAGTGGCATAGTGGCTAAGGCAGCTGGATCCCGCATAGCTGACTGTGTGGCTGAAGTCCTGGACCCAGTAGCTGGAAACACGCTGGGCACATGTGTGCCCAAAATCCCAAGGGGAAAATGGAGGAGAAGGGATTCTGGTGTGGCTAATCACTTTTTCTCCCTTCTTTAATAGGAATACTAATCTGTCTTCCCATTTCCCACACCAAAGGCCTGGAGATCATGCGTGCCCTGCCCTCCTTTCCTTTGGAGCTCTCAATCCCTGGCCAGTCCCTGGCCAATTCAGGGCTAATCCCTGGTCAATCTTGTGGCCCTGGGGGGTGATTTCTCACTCTCTCTCTCTCTCTCTCTCACAAATGTACATGCCTTGTAGCATAAACAAATAAGTAAAACTCACCTTTTTGAGTTTTTAACTTCATGTATTTTAAATGAACTCTCCAGTTTAATATAAAGTATATATGACATGTAAATAATCAAAATTGGGAGGGCATATTATATCTCAATTAAACAAACTTAAAAATCAGGGGAGTGTATCCAAACATTTTTTATTTAGTCTTTTTTTTTTCCTTGCCAAAGGGTATGTGCATACGCTGGAGAGAGACAGAGACAGGAAGAAAGCAACCCCTCCAGTGGGTGCAACATGTGCCTAGAGTGTACTTCCAAATCACAATCGGCCATGTTGGATCTGGTTTCCTTAACCACTAGGCCACAGGGCCAGCCCAACCTATTTTGTTAATGATGAGCATGATCAAAAGAGTTTGGGGATGTTTGATGTGCTGAGGACTTGAATCACTGGTGATGGTGGTGAGGGTGGAGAGCTGCTGTGGAGGAAGAAAGTCAGTGAGCCTCTGGAGCAGGAAAGCAAGGACGGGTGATGCACACACCATCTCCAGGTTTTGCTCTGGGAAGTGGGGAGAGAGATCGCTCTCCCCATTAGAGACAAGGATGGCCAGAGCTCATTGTCCAAGAAGGGTCAGAGGCCCAAGAACTGCTGGTCCTTGCGGAATGCACTCAAACAAGGAAGGGAGAATACCAGCGAGGTGAAGAGCAAACCAGAAATTCCAGGGCCACGGAGGTCAAGGGAAAAGAGACTTTCAAGGAGGATGGGGTGGGAAGCAGAATCAGGGAGGTCAAGCGGAATGGCCCCAAGACATGGAATGCCTCTTGGAATTCTACCAGAAGGTCACTGAAGACTTTTTTTTTTTTTTAAAGTAATTTTAGTAGAGGGGAGAGGGTGAAGCTGGACAGCAGGGGGTTAAGGAGCAAATGAAAGGAGAGGAAATGAAGGCAGCAGGCTGTGTTTAGATTTCCAGCCTCAAAGTGAGGGCCGTGGAGGTGCAGGGTGCCCTGGGCAGGCTTCGTCCCTCATCTAGTGGTCAGGGATTCCTCCATGTCACTACATAAACAGTGTTAAGTGGTTCTAGGGCTGGGGCAGTGGGACCTGTGGGGTGTGAGTGGGAGGTGGGGAGGTGACAAAATTCAATCCTGTCACAGAACCTTCCAGAGGACCCAGGCTTTATGTGTGAATGTGTGTGTGCATGACAGAGATAAAAAGATAGCTTTAATTGTGTAAAGGCAGAGGGGTTACACACATAATTCTTTTTTTTTTAATATTTATTTGTTTACGTTCATTCACTGTACATCATTACAGCATACAAAATGGGATTTTCCATCCAGAGTACACTGTATATTGTCTCAATCAAGCACATCAACATACGTGTTATTGTCAGCAAATAATTTTCCATTTCTTGTTTCCTGTGTTTTGCTTTTCTTCCCCCCATCTTTGATTCCCTATCTCTTACCATCAGCTATATTTATTTGTTTACGTTCATTCACTGTACATCATTACAGCATACAAAATGGGATTTTCCATCCAGAGTACACTGTATATTGTCTCAATCAAGCACATCAACATACGTGTTATTGTCAGCAAATAATTTTCCATTTCTTGTTTCCTGTGTTTTGCTTTTCTTCCCCCCATCTTTGATTCCCTATCTCTTACCATCAGCTATCTCCTACTCTCTTCCCACACTGTCTCTGGTATCTATGTTTACTTTCTATACTGTTTCCCCCCATTTTTTATTGAATTACTAAAGATCTTAATTAATCTAAATATTTTCATAGCAAACACAGCTGATATATACATTTCCGTAAACACAAGTCTAACTTTATGCATCCTATAAAGTAGCACCTAGCTGGGGCTATATATCTTAC
>NW_006159444.1:1709064-1749998 GCF_000334495.1 Tupaia belangeri chinensis
ATGCTATTCTCAAATTTTTGGGCCATTTTCTCCGTTTTCGTGGTGGATTTTTCTAGGCCAGCAATTTTCTCTTCTACGTCTCAGATTCTATTTTCTGTATGATCTAATCTGCTTTTAATACTTTCAAGGGAGATTTTGACTTCCTGTATTATAGACTTCATTTCTAACAGTTCCGTTTGACTCTTTTGTAAAGCGTGTAATTCCTCTCTTAGATCTTGCAAGAATTTCCTCACCTCCTGGAACTCATCAACTTCTTTCTCCTTTCTCTTTAGGAGTTCGTTGTCTCTCTTCTCTTCCATCTCAGTTAGCTTCGCCATTATGAATACTCTAAATTCTTTATCAGACATTTCCATGATATGCAATTGAACTGCTTGTGGATGAAGAGGAGTTATTCTTTTCCCTTGGAGGAGAGAAATTCTCTTGTTTTCCTCTATTTCTTGTGGTCCTGCAGTGATTTCTTGTCATCTGATGGATGGTGTGTTTCTTTTGAATTCTTGAAGTTCAATCTGAGTCAGGAGTAAGCAGAAAGAGGTGATCTGGAATCTCTTTGCCGTTCTGTTGTGATCGCTTTGTGCAGTAGATTCAGTAGGTATTGAAGAATATGTTAACCCTAATAGTATTTCGATATTTAGCTACAGTGCCCTTAGATCCATCACGCTAGCTTTGTTTGCTGGAGGCTGAATTATCAGTAGAAAGTCTTCATTTCTCCTGTCCCCTGAAATGACTAGTTTCCAGGAGCCATGAGGAATCTAATTCTCAGATCTATACACTAATTGCAAGTCTAGGAATGTTTTCCAAATTTCACATTTATTTGATATTTTAATGTCAAAGAACTGGACAGAAATAGGGACCAGCAGATAGCATAATGGTTACATTGCTGGACTCCCATGTAGTAGGAGTTTGAGTCCGGGACCTGGTGGCTTTAAACTCATGCCAGGTGTGTATGCGTGCATGCCCAAAATCCTAAGAGAAGAATGGAGGAGAAGGGGTTGTGGTGTCCATCTCCCCTGGGGGGGTGACTTCTTACTTTCTGTTTCTCTATTTCTCTCTTTCTCTCTGGCGAATGCACATACCCTATAGCAAAAATCTTTCTCAAAAAAAAGATCTGGACAGAAATAGAAGGTAGGAAGAAGTCTGAATTTATTCATTCGGGCATTGGTGTCAGAATCTTATCTGGTATCTCTCGGACAAGATGTTCTTCCACTCCTCAAATGAACTCTGGACTCCTGAGAGTCACTGCTTTGTTATTCTGGCCTTGCCCAGGTGTAAAATTGTTTACTATCTGTTCAACAACAGTGAAATAAATTCACGGTCACACATGAGAACTAATTAATACTTACAAAATTCTTTGAGAGCCGTGATGAAAGGGGCTATTTAAGTGCAGGGTATCATCTGCTAATAACGGCATGCACTAAACAGACCGGATTCTTCTGGAGAATAAACTGTGTCCTGGAAACAAAGTCAGTAATTTTGCGAGATGCATTACAATTACATATTTTAGGTGAAAAGCAATAATTACAGCTAATTCTTCAGGAGCTAGTCCTTCTGTTTCTAGAATTATCTTAACAGCTCACATCTTTGGACCCTGTAGATCTCTTACAGAATATCAACATCTGCATCACAGATCATAGGCGGGGGGTGGGGGGTGGGGGGACTGGAAAGGTCACCCAGTCGTTTTCTCATTGATGTCCCCCATGAGGTCTATGCGATGGCCATGTGCTGTGTCTGCCATCTCCAGCAGAGAAGCCCCTGCTCCCAACTGCGCTCACTCTCTTGTGTGAATACAACTTTAAGATCCTCTTTATAGCATCTCTGTCAGCCAGGGTAACTTTTAGGTTTCTGCTATTGTAAATTGCTTATTCTCATCCTTGGTATGCTTCCTCCTTTCTTCCCATATTTTTTCTACATCCTGTTAAGGCAGGAGAAAGCTAGCAACTGAAAGTGGTTAAGGGGGCTGAAGCATCTGCCTACGTGGCTAGATAGAAAAACCCAATCAGGGGGCCAGCAGATGGCATAATGGTTATGTTGCTGGACTCCCACATAGTCAACCACAGTTGAAGTCCCGGACCAGGCAGCCTAAAACTCATGCCAGGCACATGTGTACCCAAAATCCCAAAAGGAGACTGGAGGAGGAAGGATTGCAACATGGTCATCCCCCTGAGGTGTGATTTCTTACTTTCTGTCTCTGTCGCTCTGGTGAGCACATGGCACCCTATAGTGAAAATCTCTCAAAAAAAAAAAAAAAAAGAAAAAGAAAGAAAGAAGAATCCAATCAGGTCAGAAAATTTTCCACCCAAGGTAATGTAGGCAGATCAGTAGGGGATGTCAGGCTGATTAAGCCACATTTGACATAGCCGATGAGTCGAGTCAGTGGGCCCAGCCACATTTGGTAGAACCATTGAAATGAGGGCAATCAGGAGCCCAGCCAATGACTGACCACCACAACCTAGATTAAAAAGTTATAAACCTCATAGAATGTAACTCTTTGGACCTTTGAGCCACTCTGTCTGCTCAGGCCTGCTCTCTCAGGAGTTACTTTCACTTTTACTAATAAACTACATTTTCTTTTCACTATTGATGTGTTTTGTTCAATTTTTTTGTCCCAAACATTAAGAACCTAGATATTATCACAGAAGCCATCCCTCAACACTTTTAAAATCTGATCCCACTGCAAAACTCCACATTTTCTGCGATAATAACTTAAACATTTTTGTGCAAATATGTATATGCTCATCCAACGGTGTTTTGTCCACCCTCCCAATGATTTGCCTTAAAAATTGAAAAATAAGCCTAGGGACAGCTGGTGGTGTGGTGGTTAAGGTGGCTAGATCCTACATGGCCAACTACGTGTTTTGAGTCTTGGACTCAGTGGCTTGAAAAACATGGCAGGCACATGCATGTGTGCCCAACTCCCAAGAAAATGAAGGAGAAGGGATCATGGCATGACCATCCCCTATGGAGGGTGATTTCTCATTTTCCCTTTCTCTCTGGCAAGTGCCTGTGTCCTCCAGCAAATAAAAAAAAAAAAAAAAAAAAAAAAAAGACAGACAAACCTGGCATGTCTATAGGGTTATATTGATTCATACATGTTCTCAAGAGATTCAACTCGCCACTGAGTGTCAGGCTACAGGGATCCTCTTCTGATCAACAGCCCACGATACAGTATCAGTCCTTGGCTCAGCCAGTAACGAACTACTAGTGCCAGCACATGCACCTGTTGGCAGGCAGTAATGCCGGCATTCGGGGCTGCTCCCTGTGCAGGCCTCAGCTCTCCCTGCCCAGTTGGTCCTGTGGATGCCCACTGGCTCTGAGGGGAAGGGATAAAGTGAGGCCGGCTCAGCACCTTCACAGCACGGCACCTGGGAAACCAAATCGCTGAGGACACACCTCAGGCAGCAGCTCTGACCGGGAGAAAAGACAGACAGGAGCTTCAAGAAACAGGGCCTTCTTGGGACTAGCAGGTGGCGTGGTTGGTAAAGTGTTGGATACTCTCACATGGCTGACCATGGTTTGAGTCCCAGACCTGGTGGCTTGCTTTCTTGCTTTCCTTCTCTCTGTGTGTCTCTCTCTTGTCAAATTAAAATATATTAATGAATGAATGAAATTAAAAATAAATAATTCTTAAAGAAAAAGGTCAAATTTCCTGGCTACAAGTGTTGTTTTTGTTTGTTTGTTTGTTTGTTTGTTTGTTCTTAAAAAAAAGGGAACCAGCAGTTAGCGTAATGGCTATGTCGCTGGACTCCCACGTAGTTGACTACAGTTCACGTCCTGGACCCAGTGGCTTAAAACTCACGCTGGGCGCGTGTGCGTACGTGCCCAAGATCCCAAGAGGAGAATGGAGGAGAAGGGCTTGCGGCGTGACCATCCCCCCTGGGGGGGGTGATTTCTCGCTTTCTGTCTCTCTGTCTCTCTCTGTCTGGCGAGCGCACGCGCCCTAAAAAAAACCCAAAAAAAAAAAAAAAAAAAAAAAAAAAGAAAGAAAGAAAGAAAGAAAGGGCTCCCATGTAGTAGACCACGGTTCGTGTCCAGGACCTGGTGGCTTAAAACTCATGCTGGGCGCATGTGTGTGCGTTACCAAGATCCTGAGAGGAGAATGGAGGAGAAGGGATTGAGGCGTGGCCATCCTCCCTCGGGGGGTGATTTCTAGCTTTCTGTCTCTCTGTCTCTCTCTGTCTGTTTGGCAAGTGCACGTGCCCTATAGCAAAAACCTCTAAAAAGAAAGAAACAAACAAACAAGCAGGGCCTTCTGGAATGGGAAACAGGGAGACTAAAGTGCAAAGCCAAAGGAGAGAGACATTCAGAAAGCACTCAAGGAGCTCTCTGAACAGGCTCTTCCTGTACTTGAACTCTCCATGTGGACTGTTGATGTGCTTAGAAGAGAGTTTTTTTGTAAACCCTCAGGTCTACGAGCACATGCTTGGATGGGGCGGTGTGCAGGCGAGTGTGCATGTGTGTGCGTGCATTAAGGTGCTGCCTATAGGGCAGGGCGGGCGCATATTCTCCCTTGGTTCAGATGTTCAGTGACGGGGAGGCAGGTGGGGCTGCAGTAGGGAATGTACCTGATCTTAAGGGATCTTACCCTAAAAGCACGCTCTGGGGATCTCACTCAGAGTTCAGAGGTAACAGAAGTGTGTGTGTGTGTGTGTGTGTGTGTGTGTGTGTGTGTGCGCGCGTGGTGGGGGGCTGTATTTGCCTACAGTGTGAGTTTGACACACATGAAAATATACGCCCAAATGTTTACCTTCTAGAATTTCACAGCGCAATTTAAGAAGCTGGTTCTAACAACGTGGCAATAAAACATCAACTGTTTGAACTACAGTCTGGTCTCGCAGCAGCCATGGGATAGCGGTTTATCTCAGGGCCTTGGCAGCTACAGCTACAACAAGGAAGTGCTAGAAGGAGGAACCATCCTTCTATCTGGAAGACAAAAGCTTCCAGGCCACAGAGAATATTTCTTCTTACTCAAACATGACAAAGTCTCATGAATGCTAGCTTCTGGGCATGGGCCGTGGAATTCCACAGACCCAAATTCTCCTGATGTGAGATCTTCACTTGGGGACCTCCACTCCCAGAGGTTTTCACTGCAAATTTATCTGGAGAGAGGGGGGTTCCGACAGGCAAACAGCCGAGTTGAGCTCTTGAGACTACAGCATTTCACAGAAAAAGTGTGGAGCCAGTGAGGAATCTCACCTTCCCTGAAACCAGTCCTTTTTTTCTACATTTAACAAAAGAGCCAACTCTCCAAAAAGATTATTTTCATAATAGTCAGGTATTTAGCTATAATGTTCACATACATATTCAGTAGATGTTTGGCAATAACAAGTTTTATTTTCTTTTTAAGTTTTTTTTTCTTTTTAAGATTTTTGCTGTAGCATGAATACACTCACCAGGGAGACACTGAGAGAGACAGAGAGGGAAAGTGAGAAATCACACCCCCAGGTGGGGGGATGGCCATACCGCAGGCCATTCTCCATTTGTCCTCTCAAGATTTTGGACACATGTTCACACATATCCAGCATGTTTTTCAAGCTGCTGGGTCTGGGACCCTGTGCAGTCAGCTGCTTTAACCCACCATGCCACTGGCTGGCCCTCCAATAACAAGTGTTTTATTTGTTTGTTTGTTTGTTTTTGGAGAGGTTTTCTCTATAGGGCGCGTGCACTCGCCAGACAGACAGAGAGAGATAGAAAGACAGAAAGCGAGAAATCAACCCCCAAGGGGGATGGTCATGCTGCAATCCCTTCTCCTCCACTCTCCTCTTGGGATCTTGGGCACAAACGCACACACACCCAGCGTGAGTATTAAGCCACTGGGTACAGGACGTGAACCACGGTCGACTACATGGGAGTCTAGTGACATAGCCATTACGTTAACTGCTGGTTCCCTCCAATAACAAGTTTTAAGAGAGTTCTTTCAGGGCTGGCAGGTGGCATGGTGGTTAAGGTATGCTGGACTCCCACGTGGCTGACCACGGGTTCAGGTCCTGGTCCTGGCAGCTTGTTTCTTCATTCTCTCTCTCTCTCTCTCTGGTCAAATTAAAATAATAATGATGATGATGAATAAAATAATTCTAAAAAAAACAGAGTTCTTTCAAAAATAGAAATTCAGGCAAATGCACCCAACTAGGAGGCACCCTTCTCAACTTAACTCAAAAATCAATATATTTTGAGGAAAGCAATTTTACTTTTTTACTCAGAAAATTATTTTAAATAATTGATATAGTCTCCAGTGAATCTGAGATCCCTCACTAACAAAACGGTCCAAGAAAGAGAAAGTGATGCTTCAAGTTGGCAAAGTTACTGCCCAACCCACAGCAGAGGCTGTGTCAGAAGGCGTGGCTCTCTTTTCTAAGTCCCCACATCACCCACTATGTCTTTGCCACGACACTTCCATTATGATGAGGGTTCCCGTGCCTGATTACCCTACCTCCACTGGAAAGGTCTGGAAGGAGGGACCGGCATTCTTCATCCTTTGACTACCCCAGAACCCAGCCCAATGTCTTAGAGAAAGTAGGAGTTCTATGATGTTCTGATGAGGGTGTGGGAAAAAGTGTTAGACAAGGGTAGGTGGGCAGGTTATTTGGGGCTTCGTAACTAGGCAGCAGAGCCTGGACTTGACGCAACACAGGCCAGAGGAGCTACTTAAGGTTTTTAAGCAGAGGGTTACATGAACCAAAAAACTGTGCTTAAGTCCATTAATGAGGCACCAGAGTGGGATCCAGTGGACATTGTGGCCAAAGGTCATAAAGACAGAGCCCAGAGGCCAATCTCAATTGTTGAGAAAGTAAAGTAGAACCGGTGACACTTCCAAGGGTCAGAGCTGGCTCTAGTTCAGACGAGGTGACTGGAAGAGGCGCCCTCCTCAGAGACACTGGCATGGCGATGTGGGCTCGGGGGGTGGTGCAGCTTCCTGTGGTCTTGTTGAATTTGAGCAGCCCTTCCTCCCGGATTGGGATGCCCACATGAAAATTTTAAGACAGAAGAGCAGTCCGTGGGAAAGATTCCAATCAGTAACCCTCCTCGCGGTGACTTACTTGAAAGAGAAGCTGTTTCTCCAGAAGAGCAGGGGAGAGCCCCAGGCTAGGCCCCCAAATCTGCTCACTGGGGTAGGGAACGTCAGCCCAGCTAAGGCACCTGGGACGATTCGCCCAAAGCTGCGGAAGCTGGGAGAGCTGTGCAGGTGAGCGCGGGGGAGGCTTTCCTGAAGGAGGGGCGAGGCGCCAGATCCCACATGGCTCACTCCAGCTCCAGGAGCTTGAAAAATATGCCAGCGTGTGTGCACACATGCATGCCCCAAATCCTAATGATGGAGAAACGGAGGAGAGAAATTGTGGTGTGACCACGATCCCCTGGGGAGAGGCTTTCTCTCCCCTCTCAGCACATGTATCCTCTGGCCATAAAAAGAAAGAGACTCTGTAGCCAGGAGGTGAAGTAATAGGACTGGAACTGGGCGTTAGCCTCGAGGGTCTCTGCTGGTGACCGGTGAGCTACACTGCCTCAGGAGGAGGAGGTCCCTGACCCAGCAGGGTGCCCTGGGCAGCAGCAAGGATGGGGAAAAATAAATACAATATGGACATGCCACGGTGAGTGGGGGACTCTGGGTACATGGGAGCCATGCAGCCTGGCACAGGGGGTCCCAGAAAGGCTGCATGGAAGGGTGGGCACAGGAACTGAGTCTTGCAAGACAGATGGGCAGGAGGGGCTGGCGGTCATGCCAGGCAGAAAGCACCACATGAGCTGGGGCTGGCAGATGGCGTGGTGGTTAAGGGCGCTGGACTCCTACCTGGCTGACCATGGTTCAAGTCCTGGACCTGGTGGCTTGCTCTCTCACTTTCCCTCTCTTTCTCTCTCTCTTGCTCACTCTCTCCCTCCCTGGTCAAATTAAAATAAATAAAGTTAAATAAAATAATTAAAAAAAAAAAAAGAAAGCACTACAGGAGCAAAGACTTAGAGGGATCCAACAGATGACAGGTCCACGGGTGAGGAGGGAGCACTAAGCAATGAGGCTGGGGGGAATGTGGGGTCAGGCCACAGGGGCCCTGCGAGCCATGCTGGGAGATGGGACAATGGGTTTTACCTTGCGGGAGGTGGGGAGCCTGGAGAGGTATCCCAGGGAAGTGACGCGGTTGGACATGCATTTTCTTACTTCAGGTGGAAGGGGGTGGCACTGGCGTGGTGCTGGGCCACTGGTAAGAAGGCGGATACAATGGGCCAAAGATGAGGAACACGCAAGTTAGGCGACAGCTCCCGACAGCTAGCTTCTTTTCTCCCTGCACAAGCACTGGCGTGATCGCTTTTGCATTGTGCAAAAGCTGAAGGTAGCGTTCATTTTAAGAATAAGAGAGCGAAGGGAGTCTTTTCTGAAAATTTTCCAGGGGCGCTTGCTCTTTCAGGCTGCATCACTTATTACCTAATTCTCTTTTCCATCAGAATCTCTGCGGGGGCAGTGCTGAAAAGCAGCAAATAAGAAGCTTCCACAGGATAAAGCTGGTGGCAGAAGTGCCCTGAGAACCTCACCACATGAAGTCTTTCCCCTCTCCTGTGCATCTGAGGAAATGAGAGCTGAATGCCCAAGTGGGTCTGCTACGGCAGAGCTGTTCCTCAGGACCCTGTGAACTTCAGGACAGCCAGCTCTCCAGAACTTCCCGAGACGAGAATGGAGTTCACCACTCACCTTCCTAAACTTCAACCAGACAGCGGAAGAGGAAAGACTCCACATTCTGCTAGAAGCTTAGGTGCTCCAGTATCTTCAAGTCATCCAGGCCTAGAAGAAAGCAGCAAATAGACTCATTAAATTACTCATCTATAAACTATCAATTCACACCACGTTAAGCAAAAAGCTCACATTTGTTTCATGGACAAGATGAAGTACAACTCAGAACAAAATACCACAGTGACTCACACAAAATGAATCACTTGTTTGTCGTCTTTAATGGTGTAGGGTATGTATGTTCACCAGAGACAGAGACAGAGACAGAGAGAGAAGAAAAGAGAGAAAGCATCCTCAGAGGGGACGGCCATGCCATAATCCCTTCTCCATTTTGCTCTCAGGAGTTGGGGCATGCACATACATGCACCCCACCTGTTTCTCAAGCTGCTGGGTCTGGGACTCGAACAGCACAGTTGGCCATGTGGGATCCAGCCACCTTAACTACCACTCTACCTGTTGGCCCCAAAAGCTTGTTTTTTGAGGTTTAATTTACACAGATCACAGCTCCCCTCACTCTTCACTGGCTCTAAGGTCAGTTTAAGCATCATTTAGTCTTTTTACGTGACTGGATCAAAAGATGGTTAAAAGAGGTAAGGGTATAGGCCCGTATGTGGCTTGGTCCGTGCAGATGAGACTCATTTTTATTAGACTGCTGTCTCCTCATTGGCTAGCACTTTCCAGTGAATGTGAAACAAAGGACCCCCAAAACCCATATTTGCGAGAGCAGGATTTTGGAGAGGGAAGGGATATTTCTTTTCACAGATGAAGAAGTGAGACCCAGAAGGGCTGCCCCACTCACAAACTAGCAGCCAGTCACTGGTCAGGTCAAAATTTTATCAACCAGGGCCAGCCAGAGACATAGTTGAAGTGCTGGCCTCCCATGTGGACTCCTCAGTTCGAGTCCCAGACCCAGCAGGGCCATGAGCATGTGCATGCATGCCCGAAATCCCAAGAGGAGAATGGAGGAGAGGAGATGGTGATGTGGCCATTGCCCCTAGGGGATGAGTTTACCACACAGGGAAGATCTGGGGTTCAGATCCTGAGGTGAGGATCCTGCACATGCCTGGCACAGGTGTGTCTGCGAGCATGCTGGCTATTGCTCGGAGCACGAGGACCCTGTCAGAGAGCCCTTTCTTCCTCTTTCTCTTTCTTAATAAATAAACAAACTAAATATTTTAAAAAGGAAATTCAAAAGAAGTTAATCAACTAGTGCTCTTTCTATTACATCAGACTTAATTTAGGTTCCTGATTTTGAAATAATAGCTTTTATAAAGCGAGGACATAAAACATACTAAATTCCATGTTGATCTTAAAGTTATTTTACAATCTTTCTAAATGTGGAAGTAATTTTTATTTTTGTGATGAAATTCTAATAATCAGCTCGAGTCTCCGTTTTACATGGAGAAATGAGTCCTACTAAGGTGTGACAAAAAGGATTCCTTCCAGGACCCTCCCACGTTTCAAAAAGAACCTGACTTGAACTGAACTCCAGGAAGAAATCACTGTCCCAGAGGGGCAGTTCGCCTCCTGGCTATGCAGCATCTTAGAAAAGCTTACAGTGCCTGAGCTGGTTGGGACCTTGAGCTGATGGAGTTCAAACCTCTCACTGAACTTACAGGAACTGCGGTGCAGAATCAAATGGTCAGTCACAGGGAGCCCTGGCACAGAAAACCAGAAGCAAACATATACTAACCAGCCCTGTAGCGCAGTGGTTAAGCTCCTTGCACTGGGAGCTGGATCCCATGTGGCCAACTGCGGCCTGCATGCCAGCCTCAGCAGCTTGAAAACATGCTAGATACATGCTAAAAACATGCATGCATGCATGCCCAAAACCTTGATGGGATGGAGAAATGGGAGAAAAAGGATTGTTGTGTGACCATTCCCCATTGGGGGATACTTTCTCTCCCTCATTCTTTCTCTCTGGCAAGTGCACATGTACTCGGCAATTTTTAAAAGTATTAATAAAAAAGAAAAGAATGAAAGAAATGTATAATTTTTTACATTTTTAATTTATTTTTTAGAGTTTTTTTTTTTTTGGTTTGTTTTGTTTTTTTGCTATAGGGTGCACGCACTCACCAGAAAGTCAGAGAGAGACAGAGAGACAGAAAGCGAGAAATCGACCCCCAGGGGGATGGTCATGCCGCAATTCCTCCTCCTCCATTCTCCTCTCGGCATCTTGGGCACGCATGCACACGCACCTGGCGTGAGTTTAAGCCACCAGGTCCGGGACTCAAACCGCAGTCGACTACATGGGAGTCCAATGACATAGCCATTACGTCAACTGCTGGTCCCTGAAAGAAATGTATATTAACTGAGCACCTATTGAGCGCAGCTGATTGCTGTGCTCTCTGCTTTAAAGTGAGATGATTTCATTCAGTTCTCACAAATGCCCATAAGACATGTGTGAGCACTTTTCCATTTTACGTTTGGGACACAAAGACCCAGAGAGGCTGAGTTGTTTAGTCCAACTACTATTATCTGAGCATCTGTAACATGCCAGGCACGAGGTAGGTGCAGAGTATGCAGAGGAAGAAAAAGCACACTTTCTGCCATCATCCACTTCACAACCCAGCAGGGATGAGGGACGGGTAGCCAGAGTTCTTAATTAGAACCATGCAGCTTAAACTCAGCTTGCCACCCATTAAAAGGTCATTGAGGCTCAGTTAGTGGGTCTTATCAGTGCTTAAAATAAATGAGTGTGGGCCAGCGGGTGGTGTGGTGGTTAAGGCCGTTGGATCCAACATGGCCAATTGCACTATTCCAGTCCCAGACTCCAAAGCTTGAAAACCAAGTTGGGCACTCCCATGTGGCCTACCAAGGTTGGAGTCCTAGACCTGGTGGCTTGCTTTCTCACTTTTCTTGTCTCTGTGTGTCTTTCTCTGGTCAAATTAAAATAAATGAATGAATAAATAAATTGAGTTATTCTAAAAGAAAGAAAGAAAGAAAAACAAGTTGGGTGCATGTGTTTATAAGCCTGAAATCTAGAAGGAGAACGGATTGTGGTTTGACCTTCCCTTACAGGAAGTGCTTTCTTATTTTCCCTCTCTCTAGTGCGTGCACATGCCTTCTAGCAAATTAAAGAAAAAAAATTAAAAAGATGAACACAGACATAAAGTGGGACAGAATAGCATACATAAAATAAAGACAAGGAAACTCACGTGGACATACACCTATATAAAAGGGGTCTTCAAAATTATACACACAAGGGATTGCGGCGTGGCCATCCCCCCTGGGGGGTGATTTCTCGCTTTCTGTCTCTATGTCTCTGTCTGTCTGGCGAGCGCACGTGCCCTATAGAGAAAACCTCTCAAAAAAAAATTATACACACACACACACATATATATATGTATATATAATTACTTTTTATTTAATTTCATATATTATTATTTTTTTAATTTGCTATAGGCCACATGCACTCACCAGAGTGAGATGAGAGACAGAGAAAGAGAAAAAGTAAGAAAGTAAGCCACCAGGTCCAGGATTGGAACCGTGGTCAGCCATGTGGAAGTCCAGCACCTTAACCACTGTGCCACCTGCTGGCCCCTATAAATGTATATTTTCAAGAAACTATATACAGATTTCAAATATTTTGTACACCAAAATAAACAGGCACTTTAATTCTATTTTTCAGTGAACTTTATGAAGTCCCTTCATATCTGTATTAATTACATATATGTGTGTACTGGTTTGCAATGTAAAACACATTTTCTTTTGTAGGTTATGGTGGAAAAAAGTGAAGCTCTCCAGTTACAGAACAAAGTGACAAGTGGTCTATTAGAGATTCATTCAAAACAGGGAGAGCGGAGAGGAGCGGATGTCTGCCTGGGGATTAATTAGCACCTAGCTCCAGGGTGAGCAGGGTATAATTTTGTTCCTCACCAAGGAGAAATCTCTTAAGAATGAGATGCTCAAATCTAATGCTCGGAGGTGGGAAAACCTTGAGAAGGACTGGTATGAATTTTCAGGGACAAGAGAGGAAAAGAGAGGAGTTCCCTTTTCCAGGGGCCCGGGACAGAGAAGGAGGCACCTCTCCACCATGAGGAGGCATAAGGACATCAGTTCTGGCTCACATGATAGAGTCAGGTTTGAGAAGGGGGAGCTAGCAGATAGCACAGAGGTTATGTCGCTGGAGTCCCACATAGCTGACCATGGTTTGAGTTCTGGACCTGGTGGCTTGAAACTCACACCGGGCACATGTACATGTGAGCATGCCCAAGATCCTGGGCAGAGAATGGAGGAGAAGGAATTGTGGTGTGGCCATCCCCCCTGGGGAGGTGATTTTTCACTCTTCCTCTCACTGTCTCTGTCTCTGTCTTTCTCCCTCAAGCACACCCATCCTAACGCAAAAATAAATAAATAAATAAATAGAAATTAAAAATAAAACCTCAAGAAGATGGAACTCCTCAGGACTAGCAGTTGGTGTAATGGCTGTCGCTGGACTCCCATATAGTTGACCATGGTTGAGTTCCAGTGGCTTAAACTTGTGTGTGCATGCCCAAGATCCCAAGAGGAAAATGGAAAAGAAGGGATTGCAGTGTGGCCATTTCCCCTGGGGGAGGGGGGGTGATTTCTTGCTTCCTGTCTCTTCGTCTCTCTGTTCTTCTGGCAAACGCAAGCTCCCTATAGCAAAAACCTCTCAAAAGAAGAAAGAGAAGAAGGAGAAGGAAGAGAAAGAGGAGGAAGAGGAGGAGGAGGATGAAGAGAAGGAAGAGGAGAAGGAGATAGAACCCAAATATAACCCTAATCACTAGGACTATGGAAGCTGCTGGAAGATCTACAAGCACCAGCTAGGTCTGGAAAGAATTTCCACTTCCCACTGTCTAGAAAGTGTAAGAGAACCTTGGAGTCTAGAAGGTCAGAAGGCAGGAAGCAAGACTCAAGGACCTTCAAATTATCTCTCTTTTTTTTTGAAAGAATTATTTTATTTAAATGTCTTTATTTATTTATTTATTTTTATTTGACCAGAGAGGGACAGAGTGAGAAAGAGAGAGAGAGAGAGGGAAACGAGAAAGCAAGCCACTGGGTCCAGGACTGGAACTGTGGTCAGCCATGTGGTAGTCCAGCTCCCTCAACCACCGTGCCACCCGTTGACCCTCCCTTTCAAATTATCTTAATGCTGAGATCAGAGCCTCCTTTGGGATGGCAGGTTGTTATAATCTCCCTGATCAGTCCATAATAGCTACTCAATTTTTTGTTTAATAAAACTTCCTTTGGACATATTCTGAATACTGTGTTTACAAACGGAGGATCTGTGGCAATCCACTGAACTGCCCTGTGGAGACACTTTCTCCAGTTTCCGACTGCCAATTCAAGGCAAGCTAGAAAAGACCTACCTTAGCACCCTGTGCCATTCACACTGGAAGCCTCTCTGACACGGGGTAAACAACGACTGGGCAATAATAAGTAGCTCGGGGGTAGTCAAATTCATTATGCTATTTCAATGACTTGTGTGAAAGTTGTCAGAATAAAAATGGAGTCGCTCATGTCAAATCCTGGCAAAATGGAGTCGAGGAAGGTCATGAAGGGAGTGGATGTCATGGACTTATGCCTGGTAACAAGAACTGTCACTGGTAATATGGCTGAACCATGGTCAGGCTTGTGGGAGTCCAACACCTTAACCACTGCACCACCTGCCGGCCCCCACAAATGTATATTTTGAAGAAACTATACACAAAAGATTCCAAAATCTGCAACCTCGCACCAGAACATACTCCTGCGACATGTGCTCAGACCTGCCTGTCCATCCTTAGACTGAGGTCACCCTTGTTACGATCCTTGTAGCCAAGGATAATTGTTCCAAAACAATTTATGCGATTGTGCCTTCTTTTTTCTATAAATGCTTATGTCTTCCCTTATCTGCTGAATATACCCAGGCATATTCCCATTGCAAGGCCCCCAAATACCACTTTCCTTTAGAGAGTTCCTCTGTTACTCAGATTGACATCTGGCTACTGCCTCTGTATCCGTTAGTGAGCAGTGACATGTCATGATGTCAAAGAGTAATTATTTTATCCAGTGTTTAGTCCATACTTTTCCTTATACAGATTTGTGATAACAAGAACTACATACTTGAAAATAAACAGCCCCAGAAAAATACATTTTATGTTTCTTCACCCATCACATGTTATTGAACCGATACAGATAATAAGGTTGGGTTGGGTTTTTTTTGTTTTTTTTGATTGGTTTTTGCTATAGGGTACATGTGCTCATCAGAAAGACAGAGAGACAGAAAGCAAGAAATCACCCCCAGGGGGGATAGCCATGCCGCAATCCCTTCTCCTCCATTCTCCTCTTGGGATCTTGGGCACGCACGTACATGTGCCCAGCATGAGTTTAAGCCACCAGGTCTGGGACTCAAATCGCGGCTGATTACATTGGGAGTCCATCAACATGGCCATTATGCCAACTACTGGTCCCTAAGGATTTTTTTCTTTAAAGAATTATTTATTTATTTATTTTAATTTAATGAGAAAGAAGAAGTGAGAAAGCAAGCCATCAGCCCCAGGACTTGAACCATGGTTGGCTATGTGGGTGTCCAGTGCCCTTAACTACCACGCCACCTGCCAGCCCTAATAATAAGGTCTTTAACAAATTTTCCTTCATTGTAGGTAGAGGAGAGAATGCTAGTATATATTGAAAGCAGGAGAAACAATTAGGGTGTGAGTTTTTATTCTATTAAGAAACAATGCCAGCCTGAGACCTGGCGGTTAAGGTGGCTGGTTCCCACATGGCCAACTGAACAGTCTGAATCTCGTACCCAGTGGCTTGAGAAACACACTGGACGTGTGTGTGTGTGAGTGTGTGTATGTATGTGTGTGTGTGCACCTAAAACCCTGAAAGGAGGGAAAGCTGGAAGAGAGGGGATTACAGTATGACCGTTTCCCAAAGGGGCTGCTTTCTCATTTTTTCTCTGCCTGTCTCTATCCAGCGAACACATGTGCCCTCTGGAAAAAATCGTAAGAAAGAAAAAAGAAAAGAAACAAATGAAATAATTCATATAAAGTGCTTCATGAACCAAAAGCTATTCTACAAGTGTTGATCATTTTAGCTATCAATGCTAATCAACTATCAATATTAAGTAGAAATGAAAAACATTAGTACCCACGAGAAAATGAAATTGCATTTGAAATTGCAGGTTTCTTAAATACATATTTTTTCACACATCCTTATATTATTTTAATTGTTAATAATTATTTAATTTTATGTATTATTATTCTTTTTTAATTTAACCAGAGAGACAGAGGAAAAGTATAAAAACAAGCTGCCAGGTCCAGGACTCGAACCGTGGTCAGCCATGTGGGAGTCTAGCACCTTAACCACCTTGCTCCTGCTGGCCCCATCATACATCCTTATTTTAAACCAAGGTTTAACATGTTCTAGGCTCAACATTGATAACGAGGCAGAGAGTTTAATATCTAACTATTCTTCCTAAGAGAAGTGCAGATAAACTTTGGTTAATAAATAAGTCCTATAGCTTCATCTGATGACTGAAGAAACAAACAGAGAAGCTAAATGGCTTGCCTAGGGTCATGTAGGAGAACCAGAATCGAAAACCGGATCACTGAGTGGCCTTGGCTACTCCCTGGCTTCTGCTCACTGACAATGTACCACAATGATTTGGACGGCAAGTCCATCTAACCCACCGTGCCAACAGATAGAAGTTCACTTAGCTTAGAAACTGATTTTAAAATATTTGATAAAATACACAAATTTATCAGCTTTAGCTTTTGTGTTTAAGTTTTAATCAAGTTCAGAATAGTTGGAAATTTTCTCTCCACCAGAAGGAGTCAAGATAAACCCCAGGTAAGTCCTACCAAAAAGGCAGCTGCAGCCAGCAGACTGTTCGCTGCAGAATACCTGAGTCTGGGCTCCCAGCCAGCTCTGGCAAAGGCCTGCACTGTACCTCCTGGCCTCGCTCCAGGGGAAAAGAAAGCACACCGCCAGGACACGAGCCAGAGCTATGCAATTCTAGCTCTCCGGAGTCTAACTTCGCTCCTTCTTCTGTAGCTGAATGAAAAGCTTCGCCCTTTTCTGTTTATTTGCACAGAGAGCTGTTTAACATAGGAGCACAAAGCGAGAGGGAAAAGCCACAACCATGTGGACTAGAATGATTTCCAATCACAATAAACACTCCCAAAGAGGGAGGAAGATGGTAAGCGATATATTTCCTTTCTAGCATTCTTTAAAATAAATGCACAGCCTTGGAGGAGGTAGCCGACATATTTCCACTAGACGAATAAGTGTGGAGAAAAACAGAGCTTTGTCCACTACCTGCGCCATGGCCAGGCCCAATGCCAGACCACGGTTTGGCAACCGGATCTCAAACAACTGAGTACTGGAGACTGTCTACAACACAAAATCGCCGGGGCTACTCTGGAATCCACGAGGTTTCTTTCCCTTCCACTAGCCCCTGGCAGTGAGACCAGTACCTCTGATACTTTCTGCAGAGCTTCCCGCATCCTCCAACCTGCAATGCTGGGATGATGTGGAAACCCCGTCCCCAGCAAGCCACAATTGAGAGCAAGCCAGACCTAAGTTCTTGGCCGTCTCCTGCTGCAGCCATTTTCCCTGAAGGATGTGAGTAAATGCCACAATTTTAAAGCAACATATGATTGTCGTGAAAGAATATAAAGGATCCTATTTTCTTCATCCACTTCTATGACACCATCCCTTCTAATGGCTGAATCCATGGGTCATGCTACATTACTCAACTGGAACAAGATGCAAATACATCGAGCTCCCTGGCATGAGGCACATCATGCAATAGGAAACCCTAAAACATCTTTCACTAGCAAAATGCTCAGCTCTCTCACTGTTGTCAGAAGAGGGTGTAAGAAGGTGGTCACGAAAGTTCTTTACGAGAAGAAAAACTCTCATTTTCAACACAAAAAGATGCCCCCTCCATCCACTTCCACCTGCCCATAGAAGGGCTCCCATCAGATGATTAATCCTTACAAGTCTATCAAATTCCCACCCCAAACACCTCTTCATTTGTTGATAAAAAGCTACAGTTCATGAAAGGTAAGAGGAATATATGGCAGTTTTATTGGGGGGTGGGAGGTATTCTATTATCACTGCTGCCTCTAGAATCGTGCAGTGCATGAGGCCACGCGAGGCGGTGCTGGTTATGCTCCCAACATCAGAGCACACATGTCACACATGCATTAGTATGTTACACACAGCATGAACATGCTATGCCCGTGATACAGCCTACATCAATCAACTGTTTGGCATGCCCATGCTTCAGGTCAGTCGACTCTTATCACTGAGTTCCATTCTTCTAAACAAACGCCGATCAGTTAACTCTGTCTAGTACCTAAGTGTTAGGAGCTTGTCATCTCTGAGTATGAATCTACTTGAAAGTCAAACTTACTTTCACTTGAGACAACAATGGTCTTCGATTTCCTTCACTGGTCACTAAAAATTGGTGCTGGACTCCGATTCAACCTTACACACATCTTTCAAATCTGTACTCTCCGGAGCCTGCTCATTATCTCTACCAAACCTTTCTTCCAACTTGTAAGTTTCTCCCATGCCAATTTGCCACATCACGGCCAGGATTATTTCCTGAAACACAGATAGGCTTAGGTCACTCTTCCACTTTAGAACACTTGATGACTCTGTATTGCCAAGGATATAAGTCAAAGCAAGTGGCTGTGATACGTGATTTGTTTACAGTCCAATCAGCTCATCGGTCTGAGTTGAAATGACTTCCCATACCAGTCACCATCCCTTCAGGCACTCATTCCATGAATTGGGCCCTCGCAAAAACACAACGGGATTCAGAAACACTGAACGGTTGGAGGAGTCATTTCCAGATCTCAGGTGCAAACATCTGACAGGTGATACGAACATCTAAATAATAATTGTGATTAGTAGTGAGGATGCCATGTGGCCCTAGTCCCGCTCCCAGCCTTATCTCCAGTCCAGCCCATTCCTCTATTTTACCTATACTTCAGCCATACTGGACTTTCATTATCTACCAGTGAGTCAGGCTCTTTGGTACCCATGTACCCTTACTTCATCTTCGGTGCCTCGAATGCCCTTCTGTGTACCAATGTCTGGTGTTTTCACCCGTCACCCTGCTAATATCCCCCTCTGGAAGGCCTTCCGGGCATGATTCTTTGTCCTTTTTAGGGTAGCTGCAGTTCCTATGTACATTCCACTCTAGCAAACTCTTAACACTGTGCTGCAAGTATTTGTTGAAGACTCTGTGTATGGTAACTTCTTTGACTGGACTAACACACAGGGTATTCATGCTGGGAAATTTCATTTTCAATTTTATAAAGATATATAGCGATTGAATGTGAAAAATCAGGTAAATACATAAATACTAAATGTCTGTACTTCCCACTACATTAAGGACACCTCTGTATTTGAATTAGTTATGACTTCTTCAGGTCCTCCTGCTGCCCACACAGGCACGTTAGCACTAAATGGCAGAGAGGTAAAGATCAGCAGGAGGAAATGAGGCTCCCAGAGCAGGGCCAGGAGACACGGGGCATACTAAACAGTCACTTCTTTCGTGCTGACCAAGCCACATCTCACCCCTGTGAACTCGATCCCCCTCAAGTGTGGGGGAAGATGGTCTCTGGGTGGCCAATCTTAGCCCAGACTCACAACAGGGAAACGAAGCATGGCAACGAGGCAACAGGGTGGTGGCGTGCTCTCTCTAAAGTGAATTTTTTAGGGTGCCCTGCACGGCAAAAGATCCCCTACAGCTCCGTGCACTCTCTCCTGCTCCTCTAGAGTTTGGTAAAGAGGTATCTGGGCCCCAGAAGTGGCTTCTGGAGGTGTGTCTCACTGCACCTGGGTTCGATATGTGAAAGCCACTGGATTAACTACTGGAGAAAAAAATGAAATTAAGTGCAAATGACTTTCCTTTCTTTCTTCCTTTTTAAACAGAGAGAAAATTATCTGTATGACTGACAGACATCATTTTTATATACCCAAACACATTATTAAATAGTCTATTTAAGAAGTCCATTTCAACCAAAAGAAACTAATTTTACAGCCATTCATCTGGTCTTCATTTATCCAGCAAAAGAAGTTAAGATGTGAAGGCTGCCCTCAAGAAATTCGCAATGTCGTGGTGACATTTTCATGACCTGATAGCCCCGCCATTTCCTCCAAAGCGAAACATTCCAATCCACGGGTACTTATTATGGAGGCACGCAAACAAATGAAATATAAAAATAAATATTAATTTTCTGAATGATAATAGGCTAAAATAATTCCCTCTAGGCTAAAACTTGGTGATTTTCCCAAGACAAATGACTGAGCCAAAGCCCCAAAGACAGAGGAAGGCGAGAGCACACACATGTCTGCAGATTAGCACTTGGTGATTTTCCCAAGACAAATGACTGAAAGCCAAAGCCCCAAAGACAGAGAAAGGCGAGAGCACACATGTCTGTAGATTAGCGTCTGCAGGTCAGTCTTCTCCAGGAGAGGAGGACGGACATGGATACGGACGTTCGTCACCACTGTGGCCGCCATCCAGGTGAACCCATAGCTGTAGGGCTGGTGGAAATACCATTGCCCACCCTGGCCAGGCATAATGGGAGGGAGGTCCGGTGCCTTCCTCAAGCTCAGATCCACCCATTCCTTGTCCTATGACTGTGGGTTCCCAGGAGGCTTGGCCTCCTCCTTCATGGACACTGGGGAGAAGACCCCCATGCCTGCCAGCCCACGGCCTGCTCCTTCACTAGGCTCACTGACTGCCACACTGAGCCCCCTGACCCAAGCACAGCCTGTGGCCTTGTCCTCTGCTGGAAATGGCCTGCTGTGTCCGTCCTCAGACAGGCTCTAGGAAACCAGGTATCACTTCACATCCCCCTTTCACTAACGCCATCCTCTCTGCTCTGGAAGATGTTCGTGGGACCTGCACCTTAGCCAGGGTTTGTCCTGTAGCCTTCCAACCTCTTCAGGCAGACCTCACCAAATCCATCTGAAGGGTCATGTCTTCATTGTACGACCCAGAAAGCTGAAGTTCAGGGTGGCTTACCCAAAAGACATTCAGCCAGTAACAGCCATTCCAGTTAAGTCGGGAAGGAAAACAAAGCTACGCTGCCAGCATTCGGGAAAGCACATTCCAGGCCAGCGGTTTCCACTCCCGGCCCCTCCCGGCCCAGCAAACGTCCACACGCGCTCCGAGGAATGGGAACCGCAATTGCAGAATCTGAAACAAAATTGGCTTCCTGTTCCTTTTACTGGACAAAGTAAACAGCAGCACTTTTGAAATCACTTTGTAAAATTAGCTTCACAGAGAAAAGGAACACAGCCTAATGAAGTCTGGCTGGGGGAAAAGAACTTTCAAAGCTACGAATCTGCACATCCCACCACCACAGCCTTGCAAATGGAATACAGTTTTTACCCAAAGAGCAACTTTGCTTGCAGAGACAACTCTGCAGAGTCCTTGCAAAGGGAGGACGTGAGAACTGAGGCGCAAGCGTCAGCACAAGTCGCAGCTTCTAAAGGAGTTAATCACCGATTCCGTAAACTCTGCCCTTCCAGCTCAGCGCTGGGTTCCCAGCCGAGGCCGAGCCCATATCCCACTGCAACTCCCCCAAACCACACATCTCTCCCACTGTCCTCAGTCATTTACCTACCGCCTAAGCTAAGCCAGGGCCACTTACAAAAGGCTTGTGTTTAACTTGATTCTGTTTCATGCCAATGCTTTCTTCCAGCTAGCTGGTCTGTACATAATTAAAATCATATTGCAGCAAATGCTGAATGGTATGAAAAGTTTTACCAGATGTATACAATTGACTAGCTGTAGAATTTGGCATGTCTGCAATGATCCCATTAAAGAGGGCTGAGCCTGGCTGATTTTGGAGCGTACGTTATATGCTTTGGACCCACTCTGGTTTTTACTTGTATTAACACCGTCCACAATGCTTAACTCTTTGTCAGCAGTCACCAAGTTGTGTTCCCGCACTTCAGTGAAGGCCACTGCACCGCAATCGAAACTCAAGTCAAAAATGATGTGTAGAGGAGCTGGACGGTGGTGCACAGCACTCGGTGAGGCTGACCCCATGGGAGAGTTCTGGGATCACATCTGGAGACCTCCCTGAGTACGTGAGAAATGTGCACGCCTATGTTCTGGGGCTGACTGAAGCTCAGGGTAGATTGTGGTGTCAAGACCCTGTTGAGAGTGCTGTCTCTCTTTCTCTCTCACTAATTTAAAAGAGAACCCAAGCCATTTATCTAGTGGAGGAAGTCTCTTTAGAAAAATGTCCATTTTCTGAACCAAGATCACCTTCTTGGTCTTGGCAAAGACTGAGCAGATCCGATCAGAGCCCCCAGGAGTAGGCTGAGCTGAAGAGAGGAACTACAGATGTAGTTATCACTCCCAAAGGCCATGCTGGAAGCTTGAAGGAGGTAATTTTAGGACACAAAGAGTGCACTACTATAGATAATAAAACTTTGAAACTCCTAAGAGGCAGCAGATAAAACAGAAGGAGATCCTAGAAGGAGCTAGCAAGGGTCATGCTGACAGATCCTCCTCTGAGGAACATTCCTGACATTCTGAGATGGAAATGATGGAGGGGAACCTGCCATTTCACCTCACTGTCCTCCCTACCCACCCGCCTTCCAGGTCAGGTAGGCCTGTGGTCTGGCTCTCTGGGCTACTCTGCTCATGTTATTATTGTAGAGAGCAGAGACGTACAGTTGCAATTTTGCTTTAAAGACATTCTTCAACATAGATTTCAGAATGAGTTGAAGTCTCTCTCAACATGTGACATAGAGAAACATATGTTCTTAATTGTGGGTTCGAATTGTTTTAGAATTACATCAATGAGACATATCCTCAAAAGGAAAATCAGGCCACTACCCCCAAACACAAGAGCAAAAGCGCAGTGTGGGATACTACCACTTTCTAACTGAGCCGTATGACAAATCGTTGTTTAAAAAAAAAAAAAAAAAAACCTTTAAAAGGGGACTTTCATCTGGAGGGGAAAAAAAGTAAAAAAAAATAGAAAATGAAGTTTTGGAAACTGTAGGGTATTCATTTCATGCTAGAGGCAAGGATCCTGATCAGAGGAGAGATTGAAAGCCAAGGTACCCAGTGCCCCCAGGAAAGGAAGTCAACAAAAGACGCACCCTTATTTGGTTTATCAGATAAAGTTCCAAAACCAGAACTCAAATACTGGGTTTTCTGTACTGGATCACACGGCAGACGATGTTAAGAGTAGGAAATTACCAAATGAACCTAACAAATTTATCCTTCAAGAGGGGACAAGGGGCCGGATGGTGGAACAGCAGTAGAAACACGATGTGCTGAGAGGCTGGCCATACAGGAAAGCCCCTGGTCTGTGCCTGGAGCCCTTCCTGATACACTGGGCCCACGAGTGCCCAGGACGTAGGGCTGGCTGAAACTTAGGAGGATAGCGGCAATAAGACCCTGTTGGGGGTAAGGGAGCGGTTTGAATCCTGGACCTGGTGGCTGGCTTTCTCCCTTCCCCTTTCTCTCTCTGTCTCTCTCTGGTCAAATTGAAAAATAATAATAATAAAAGGAATTAAATAAATGAATAGTTCTTTAAAAAAAATAAAAGACCCTATTGGGGATGATGTCTTTGTCTCTCTTGCTCATTAAAAAAAATACATAAGTAAACTTTTTTTAAAAAAAGAGGGAGAAGTAATGTGAAGTATTTAAAAACAGTTTTAAGGACAAAAGCTTCATATTTAAAGCTTGGGTACATAGTAAAAAATTTAGAAAGCATGATAGTTTATCAGTGAAGTAAAAGAGCAAATAGAAAAAAAGGAAGTAGGAAGCTGTTGTAGTAGGAATAATGAACTGAACTTAGGGGAAAGATAAGCCGGTTATAAAAAGGGATAGCTACATGGAAAGGAGGGTTTCGGGTTGTAAGTAAGATGGTAAGTAAGGGCTGTCTGACGATGTCGATGCTATCTAAGAAGGCTTTCGCCAGGATTATGGTTTTTTTGTTGTTTCTTTTGTTGTTATTTTTTTGAAGAATTATTTTATTTAACTTTATTTATTTATTTTTATTTTACCAGAGGTGGAGCAGGTAAGAAACAGAGAGAGAAAATGAGAAAGCAAGTCACCAGGTCTGGGACTTGAACCATGGTCGGCCATGTGGGAATCCATAGCCTTTAATCACCATGCCACCTGCTGGCCCTCATTGTTATTTTTAATACAGCATAATGAAACAAGCAGGACAGTACTAGTGTCCCTAGTTTGCAGACGAGGAGACTGAGGCTCAGAATAGACTCTCGTACCCAAGGTCACAAACTAACCACTAGTGATTTCTTCAATGCTGAGTCCTGTGCTCTTTTCCTTTTCCTTATTATTATTTTTCTTTAAAGTTTATTTATTTATTCATGGGGAGTAGAGGGTTCTGATGCTGTGATTCGCCACCAGCCTCAGCCACCCCAGAGTACTCAGGGAGGTTTCTGGACATGAACTGGCAATATCCCACGGGGTCTGTTTGCAGAGTATCATGTTTTACCGCTCTGCCACCAGTAGGCTCCACTGTGGTTTTGTGTTGTTGTTTTTCTTTCTTTCTTTTAGGTTTTTGCCATAAGACATGTGCACTCATCAGAGAGATATAGGGGGAGGCAGAGAAAGGGAAAGTGAGACATAACCACCTGGAACGGAGCGGGGGGGGAATGGCCAAGATGCAATCTCTTCTCCTCCATTCTCCTGGGATTTGGAGCATGCAAGTACAAGTGCCTGGTGTGATTTTCAAGCTGCCAGGTATGGGACTCGAACCATGGCTAGCCATGTTGGAATTCATCACTTTAACCACCACTCCTCCTGCTGCCCCCCCACTGTGCTCTTTTTACATTAGAATGTAGACAAACGGTTTAAACCCTACATCTGTTATATAAAGTAAATGGGGGCCAGCTGGTGGCTTGGTGGCTAAGGTGTCTGGACTCCACAGGGCCAACTGTGCAGTTCAAGTCCAAGATCCAGCAGCTTGAAAAACATGCCAGGCACATGTACATGTGTGCCCAAATCTGAAAAGAAGGAGAAGGGATTGCAGTGTGACTATGCCCCATAGGGGTGCACTCTCACTCTCTCTCTGGTGAACTCATGCATGCTCTAGAAAATATAAATAAAAGGGTTCTGAATGTCCTATTCCTCTTCAGAAGCTATATTAATAATTAAACCAATAGAAGAGAAGTATCTAATTTAGATTATTTATCAGATGATTTCTGAAATGATACCATAATTCCCCTCCCTCCATTCAGTATCTAAGTAGTAATAAAAGTTAGCTGTAAATGGCAGGGCCTTTCAGGAGACTGGAGTGAAATGTTCTATTATTTCAGGTTTTTTGTTTTGTTTTGTTTTGCTTTGTTTTTAAACTAAAGATAAAACAGAAGAATGCCCTATTCCATTTGGGGACCTGCCACTGGGACCAGAGGTATAAGAGGCAAACCAAGCTGTCTGTGGCATCAGATAAAGTTACTTTTCTAGCTAGGAAACCAGATGGTAAGAACAATGGATACAAAATAAATTGTATAGAAGAAACAAATATAGAGTTTATCACAATCTGGGCTGGAAAAGTTGAATGGACTTGGAAACCTGAGTGTCTGCAGGCAGGTGCATTGACCAACTCTAGGTAGCTAGCCTGAGTACTCAGTTACTCCCTTTCCTTAGCTGAGCCCCTGATCTTCTTTCTCCTGCTCTGGGTGGGATTTTACGCCATGTATGTTAACTGGTTTAGAGATGAAAGCTCACTGCAAACCATCCCCTTATTTGTTCAATATGATTTAGGACTTCTTCCCTTGGCCTAATAAAATGTGATATTTCAATCTTGGATGTTTCCTCATAACTACCAAATACGAACATTTCTCTAATTTGGCCTCTAAGTCCAACTTAAGCGTGTCTGCTCTTTCGCCTCTATGGAGTAGAATTGGATAACAACAGATCTATTTTCTAGCTCCACTTAATTTAGAAAACAAGAGAATGAAAAGCTTAAATCGAACTAAGAAAACAGTAACTTAGAAATAAGAACTACTCTCAGACTAGCCCAGAGGCCCCAGTCTCTACAACCATGCACATCCTGATACAGAAACATAAGATGCTTTAGCCTAAATAACTCCTCTGTATTATCCCAAAACAGTGTCCATCATATTGGATCCATTGTTTTCTAAGGCCTGAAAAACTGTTAAATCCTTTCAGTGCAAGAAATTGAAAAAGTCCCTTCTCAGGGGTTGGTGAGACTGAAAATGGATGCGACAGAGAGGGAGGGGAGCCCGCAGGGAGCAGGGAGGATGAGGCCGGTTCTTGTGTGACAATCTTATTAAGTAGCCCCTTATAGAACTTAATCTGGTCTGGAAGTGGACGACTGGAAGATAATGGGTCTTCGAGTTGAAGGATCACTTAGCTACAAAGGTAAAACCAATCTTGTTTATTTTTTTTCTTTGCCCTGCATCTGTTATATAAAGTAAATGGGGGCCAGCTGGTGGCTTGGTGGCTAAGGTGTCTGGACTCCACAGGGCCAACTGTGCAGTTCAAGTCCAAGATCCAGCAGCTTGAAAAACATGCCAGGCACATGTACATGTGTGCCCAAATCTGAAAAGAAGGAGAAGGGATTGCAGTGTGACTATGCCCCATAGGGGTGCACTCTCACTCTCTCTCTGGTGAACTCATGCATGCTCTAGAAAATATAAATAAAAGGGTTCTGAATGTCCTATTCCTCTTCAGAAGCTATATTAATAATTAAACCAATAGAAGAGAAGTATCTAATTTAGATTATTTATCAGATGATTTCTGAAATGATACCATAATTCCCCTCCCTCCATTCAGTATCTAAGTAGTAATAAAAGTTAGCTGTAAATGGCAGGGCCTTTCAGGAGACTGGAGTGAAATGTTCTATTATTTCAGGTTTTTTGTTTTGTTTTGTTTTGCTTTGTTTTTAAACTAAAGATAAAACAGAAGAATGCCCTATTCCATTTGGGGACCTGCCACTGGGACCAGAGGTATAAGAGGCAAACCAAGCTGTCTGTGGCATCAGATAAAGTTACTTTTCTAGCTAGGAAACCAGATGGTAAGAACAATGGATACAAAATAAATTGTATAGAAGAAACAAATATAGAGTTTATCACAATCTGGGCTGGAAAAGTTGAATGGACTTGGAAACCTGAGTGTCTGCAGGCAGGTGCATTGACCAACTCTAGGTAGCTAGCCTGAGTACTCAGTTACTCCCTTTCCTTAGCTGAGCCCCTGATCTTCTTTCTCCTGCTCTGGGTGGGATTTTACGCCATGTATGTTAACTGGTTTAGAGATGAAAGCTCACTGCAAACCATCCCCTTATTTGTTCAATATGATTTAGGACTTCTTCCCTTGGCCTAATAAAATGTGATATTTCAATCTTGGATGTTTCCTCATAACTACCAAATACGAACATTTCTCTAATTTGGCCTCTAAGTCCAACTTAAGCGTGTCTGCTCTTTCGCCTCTATGGAGTAGAATTGGATAACAACAGATCTATTTTCTAGCTCCACTTAATTTAGAAAACAAGAGAATGAAAAGCTTAAATCGAACTAAGAAAACAGTAACTTAGAAATAAGAACTACTCTCAGACTAGCCCAGAGGCCCCAGTCTCTACAACCATGCACATCCTGATACAGAAACATAAGATGCTTTAGCCTAAATAACTCCTCTGTATTATCCCAAAACAGTGTCCATCATATTGGATCCATTGTTTTCTAAGGCCTGAAAAACTGTTAAATCCTTTCAGTGCAAGAAATTGAAAAAGTCCCTTCTCAGGGGTTGGTGAGACTGAAAATGGATGCGACAGAGAGGGAGGGGAGCCCGCAGGGAGCAGGGAGGATGAGGCCGGTTCTTGTGTGACAATCTTATTAAGTAGCCCCTTATAGAACTTAATCTGGTCTGGAAGTGGACGACTGGAAGATAATGGGTCTTCGAGTTGAAGGATCACTTAGCTACAAAGGTAAAACCAATCTTGGGAACTCAAGGGTTTATCAGCAGAATCAAACACTGAGCGCTGAGGACCCTTAAAGGACTCTACTTCAGTGAGTCCAGTGTTCTTAGGGCAGTAGTTATAAAATGCTCTTTGGTAAAAGGGGGCTCACTTTATCTGGGTGGAAGCAATTTACTCTATTCATTAAAAATGCATCCGTGTCTGGATGACAGGATTGATCCCAAGTGTTAGAGTGACGAGGCTCCAGGTAAAGACCTCAGGCTCACTCTCAGAAAAATTATAATCAATCTCAAGATGTCCTTCGGCTAACAAAGGATGCTGAGACAGCTGCTTCTTCATTAGCCAGGAAAATTACATAGAAATCTGTTGTGAGCAGAGCTCCCATTGGCTGGCCCAGCTCAGGCCCTGTGGATGGCCAATCTAGATGAATGAATGTGATCTTTTTGTCAACCTGGTCTTCCAATTACTGACAGAGGGCTGTTAAAAATCTCCAACCAGGATTATTGATTTGCCTATTATGCCTTTAAACTCTAAGAATATTCCTTCACATATTTTAACCAATCACTAAATGCATACAGTTTTATAACTATTATAGGTTCCTGAAGAACTGACTCTATTATCTCTGGTAATATTTATCATCCAGAAATTTATTTTATCTGATATTAATATGGCCACATCAACTTTATAAATTATACTGTTTATATGACTACTTACTCATCATTTACCTTCTGCCTATCTGTATATTTAAAGGTAACATTTAGTTGGGCTCTTCTTCCCCTAGTCTAACAATCTCTGCCTTTAAATTATAATGTTTAGTCTATTTACATTTAGTGTTGATTGATATGGTTGTATTTAAGTCTGCTACTCTGATTTGTTTTCTTTTTTTTTTTTTACCATGAATCAAATTTCCCCAAAAGGGGAATTTTATTGATTACTTTATTCCTTCACAATAGACCAACTGTAATCAAATGAGGTGAACATTCACCTCAAGATTTTGTTGTCTCCATAACAGAAAAGATGAGGCTTAGAACTGGATCCCTTGACCCTTTCTTGTCTTATCTCCTCCCAGTTCAAAATGTTCCCATCTCTTACTAGCCAGCATGCTCTTAGATCTGCAGTTGGGCTCAACACATTCAAGGCTAAGCACAATCTTCTTTGTAGTTTTTGTATTTTTCCGGAAAATAGGCTTAGTCTGTCCACCATAGCCACTCTGCTTCCTGGTCATAACGCTGCCCTCCCTGAGCACACGGAGAATCCTTGACCTTTTTGAACTGTGTTACTTTATGAGGTTGGTGCTTGTCGCACTTCTTACACAAGGTCTGCAGGGTTTTAGGGATGTTTACCATGCTCGCGGGCCTGTTATCTGCATATAAAAATCCTGATTTCTTTTCTGTTTGTCCCATATGTGTGTTCCTTTCTTTTTAAAATTCATCTGCTCCTCTTTTCTTACCTCTTCTGGATTAACTAAATATTATTTATAATTCGGTTCTCATTTCTATTCTGCCTTTTTGGTTGCGCCTCTTTTCATTTCTTTCAGAAGAGCTAATGTGATTTTTAAAAGAACAAAAGCAAATACCCTAACATCTCCTGCCCCAGGATACTCAGTTGATATATTAAATGATGTAACAGGTTCGTAAGAAAAGGTGAGTATCCCCAGCCTCCATGGATTCCTTAACAATGGGGGAAAAGTAACTTTCCCTGCCTTCCTAACAGCCCTCCTGAGACTCTACGTAGTAAAAGAATTATAGGTTTTTATCTTTAAGCAATCCCTGTAGAAGCCTAACTTCCTGGACATTCACAGCTTCCATCCTAAGAACTTAGATTCCTAGTACAGTTCCCCATGGCTCTCCCCGGCACCTTCTCTCTACCCCCGCAGGACTGCCATCCTCTCTCTGGAAAACCAAATTTCAGGCCTGGCGACAACCGAACATATCTAAGGCTTGCAAGGAGCTCCCTCTAGAGGTAGCCTAGAAAGATGAGAGAATTGTGTTTTTGTGTGAAATTAGCTTTGTTTCGTTTCACTTTTCACAATAGGGCACGTGGGAAAGAGAAAGTGAGAAATTGCTCCCCTTTGGGGAATGGCTGTGCCACAATCCCCTATCCTCCACTGTCCTTTTGGGATTTGGGTCATACATGCACACATGCCTGGCGTGATTCTTAAACCACTGGGTCCAGGACTTGAACCATGAAACTGGCCATGTAGGATACAATGCCTTAAACTCCACACCACCTGCTGGTCCTTTATGAATCACTTTTAACAGTTCCAGTATTGGGAACAAATAAAATTAATCCAGGATGAGCCCTAAAGCCAAGAGTTAAGAGACCCAGATCTCACATGGCCGGAAGGGTTTCAAATCCCAGCCCACAGTGGGAGCACGTGCATGAGTGCCCCAAATCCCGACAGGATGGCAAACAGAGGAGACGGGGACTGCAGCGTGACCATACCCCATTGAAGGGTGCTTTCAGTCTCCATCTCTCTCCGCCAGCACCTGTACCCTCTGGAAATTAAAAGAAAGAACCCTGGATGAAATTAATCCAGAAGATATACTGTCTAAATAATGAATGTAGATATCTTCATATTAGGACTAAATTCTAAATCCTGAAAGCCAAGATAAATTCTAGGAATAAACACACACCCACTTTAGTCCCTCACTAAATACATCTTTAATTATAAAATGACAATATGCTAAATGACCAGAAAGATAATACGATTCCTGAGGTAGGGGCTTCTGTCCGTTTTCGATATTGGCACATCTATTAAAGATGCAAAGACAAGCTTCCTCCAGACGGAGAGTGGTGGGTGTGGATGTATCCCACAGGGGTTAAGGACTCCTGGGCCAGAGGTACTAGGCTTTGGATGCTGGTTCTTTCACTTCGCAGTTGCGTGATCTTAGTGTTTTGGTTTTTTTTTTTTTTTTTTTGGAGAGGTTTTTCGCTATAGGGCGCGTGCGCTCACTAGACAGAGAGAGACATAGAGACAGAAACGAGAAATCACCCCCCAGGGGGGATGGTCACGCCGCAATCCCTTCTCCTCCATTCTCCTCTCAGGATCTTGGGCATGCACGCACATGCGCCTGGCATGAGTTTTAAGCCACCGGGTCCAGGACGCGAACTGCGGTTGACTACGTGGGAGTCCAGCAACATAGCCATTACGCTAACTGCTAGTTCCCGTGATCTTAGTGGTTTTTAAACACCCTTAAGCCACATGCAAAATGAGGTTATGAGAATAAACTAAAGAATGCACAGAGGGCCCTTGTGAAGGCCCAATGCGAAGAGCACCTGTGGGCTCTGGAGGCCACTGCTAGCACCTACGTTCACTGCATTCTGACCAGAGGCCAGCCTCATGTTAAAAAACAACAGCGATGTCCCTCAGCTGGAGTGCTCGTGAGACCTGAGCAAGCACAGGCTACTCCGTTGAGGAGCCCATGAGCTCACTGCCTGGTTTTCACAGTGCGATCAAACAGGTGGGCACAGTTGCGGTGCTAGTTCTCCATGTGAAGCCCTTCCGGGACTCAGGCTGGACCATAGGCTACTACTGGGATTTGCAGTTTTGTTCTGAACTCCCTCTACCCCCCACCTCAGCCCAGAACGGGGGTAAGCCTCACTTTTCTTGCAGCCACCCAGGGGACACTGTAGGAAACTTGGGTCAGTTCTGAGTCCCCTCCGTTTTTGTGTATTTGTTTGTTTATTTGTTGGGGTTAGGTCTCCAGCTCTGCCCACATATGGAAAGAGCAAACAGAGCTGGGAAACTGGCAGGGAAGCATTGGAGAAGCAGGGAGGAAAGAGAGGCAGAAAAATGGTAACTGATGGGACACACCCAGAAGGAAGCACCCACGTATGGGAATTGGGATGGAAGGCTGGAGAAAGACTGCGAAAGTTGACCGAGACCAGGGAGCTAGGAGTGTCTGGACGGTCCAGCAGGCACAGGAGGCAAGAGTCTCAAACAGCTTGGGCACCAGGGGGAGCTCCCGCCATGGCTGACCCCTCAACAAGTGCAAGCTGGGGAACATCAGGGCACACAGGGCCTTAGGACAAACGCCTGCGTCCTCCTGGAGCCTCAATTTTATGTAAAGATTACGAAGAGGTATAGGCAGAGAGTGAAGCAGTTGAACACAGTACAAACCGTGACTTGCTTATTAAAACAAATGTCTGTTAGGATAGAGGTACGGTTTGTACCATTCTTTTGTTTTATTGTTAGAGGGCATTGCCAGAGAGACAGAGAGACAGAGATGGGGTGAGAAAATATGGCCAACTGTGTGGCCTTGCCACAACCCTTCTCTCCTATTCCTCCATCGTGTCAGGGTTTGGGACACACGCGCACACACACCCTGTTGGCCCTGTGGGATCCGGCTTCCTTAAGCTCTAGGTATCAGGCTGGCCCAGTGTATACTGCTTGCTGATCATACAAAAGTTCTGTAATAAAACCAGGTATTTCATGCTTGGGACAAACCTGCTATGCCCTTAGCCCAAGGGACAGTGGGCTTACTTTTTTTCTCCTTTGTTATTAAAGTTCCTGGGCAGGGGGTAACAGGCGTAGTGGTGATTAAGGGCACTGAACTCCCACATGGCCAACCTTGGTTCAAATCCCAGACCTGGTGGCTTGCTTTCACACTTCCACTTCCCGGTCCCTCCCCCTCCCCAGACCTGGTGGCTTGCTTTATCACTTCCACTTCTCGGTCCCTCCCTCTGCCCCCCCATCCGTCTCTGGTCAAATTAAAATAAATACATAAAGTTAAATAAAATAATTCTTAAAAAAAAAAAAGAGTTCCTGGGTGGGAAAAAATTGAGAAATGATGCTCTAAAAAGACACAGGAAATGGCCCCCATCCCAGGTTGAGTTTTGTGAAATCTTTTTCAGGCTCGCCTGTCGATCAAAGTGCTCTGACGTGCAAGTCTTACCCTGGGAAGCTGGTGTGCCAGGGAATGTGCCAGGCTTCCAGAAGGCACCAGATGCTGCACCTTCTAGGGGATCTGGGCACCCTCCCGCCTGGTTACAGGGAAGGCCACTGACCCTTCCAGCAGGATCAGCTCACCAGGCTGCAAAGGTGAGAAGACTTGGTGGAGCAGCAGCAAGCAGGGTGGGGGAGCACATGCTCGGGGACTGCTGGGCCTTTCTTCCCTGCTGAGAGTGAGCTAGGACAGAGGACAGCCTGTGTTTTCCCACCTTCCTCTTGGGGCCTAGGAAGGCCTGGGAAAGGCTCAAAGCTGAAAACAGAAGCCACACATCCCGTTTCCCAACAGCCTCGGACACCTTTTCCACTCTTGATGAGCCCTAGACAGAAAACGTGAAGCGAGGAGCTTTTACAATCAGGGCCACATTTCTGCAGCCACCAGTTTCCAGCTCTGGCCTGTTTTCGTATCGACGTCAGAATGAACCGCTTTCATTAGGGCTGCTGGTAAGGCTTGGGAAGTGTTTGTAGCCTCCTGACAAGAGATGAGCGTGTATGTGCGCCCGTGTGTGTGTGTGTGTGTGTGTGTGTGTGTGTGTGTGTGCACGCGTGTGTGCATGTGTACATATTAAAAGGAGTACATAGGGGCCAGCAGGTGGCGTGGAAGTTAAAGCGATGGATCCCACGTGGCCATCTGTGCAGTTCAAGTCCCAGACTCAGCGGCTTGAAAACTGTGCCAGGCACATGTGTATGTGTGCCCAAAATCCCAAGTGGAGACTGCAGAAGGGACTGTGGTGTGGCCGTCCCCCCTGGGGGGAGTCACCCCCCTGGGGTGATTTCTCACTTTCCCTTTTTCTCACTATCTCTGTCTCTGCCCGGTGAGTGCACGCCCCCTATAGCAAAAACTAAAAAAGGAAAAAAAGAATGAAAACTGTGCCAGGCACATGTGTATGTGTGCCCAAAATCCCAAGTGGAGACTGCAGAAGGGACTGTGGTGTGGCCGTCCCCCCTGGGGGGAGTCACCCCCCTGGGGTGATTTCTCACTTTCCCTTTTTCTCACTATCTCTGTCTCTGCCCGGTGAGTGCACGCCCCCTATAGCAAAAACTAAAAAAGGAAAAAAAGAAAGAAAGATGCCAGTCCACCCTGGGCAGAAAAAAGTGGGTAAACAGCCTGCGATTCCAAAGTCCAACCAGGAAACCCTGAGTCCTATGTTTCCAATTAGCTTTCAATAATTACAGCTCATGTCCGGTGAACAGGGAATACAATTGCCCCCATTGTCTGATAGGAACATGGGCACGGCAGATGACAAGCCAGCACTCTTCCTAAAGGCGTATCGAGTCCACAGAGCTTGTCCAGGGCAGACCCTGCCCACAAGTCAGGTCTGTTCTGAGAACAAATATTTCAGATCAAGAATCTGACTGATGAGTTTAAAAAGGCAAATGTTTTACAAATTGCACGTTTTGATACAGAGAAAATTGGGATCACAGGGAACGTACAGTCTGGTCAGGTCGCGATGCGGTGATCGCACATGCGTTTGAGTGGACCGCTGAGGAGACAACGGGGGACAGGAGGGAAAACAGAGGTGCCACTGGGGGCTGGAGAGCTCCCGTCCTCTGTGGGAAGAACTACCATGATGCGAGGGGAGCTGTGGCTCGATGGTTTGCTAGTCCTCAGCCAACAGGGCCTGGCCAGGCGCCATGGTCAGGTGCTGCTAGAGAGATGCAGTCCAGAGATCTGGAAGCTTCTTGGCCCTGCTCTGAGCCTGGAGAATACCTGGTTCCCCAGGCAGATGGTGGCCTCGGTGTGCCTGTGGGTTTTCAGAGACAGGAACCCCGCCCCTCCTCCCACGGCTTCCTTGGTGGTTCCTTAGTTTCCCCCTGGTGGTCCAAGAGCATGCACAGCATGGCGGGTAGACCAGGCCCACTTCGCAGGCCTGCCCTGTCCCGCCCTGTCCCGCCCTGTCCCGCTGGTCTGTCCTGGCTCTTACAGGGAGCTGGCCAGTCCCTGATGTAACAGCAGCTGCCATCCAGTGACACTTCACCCTGCTCCCTGCCAGGGCTTCATCTCAGACATCTCATCAGATGTCTTGCAGAACCCCCATCTCTGCTTTTCACCCACATCCCCTCTGACCAGTGGACCCACTGTGCACCCTGCTCTCCTCCCCGGCTCGTCAAGATCCCTCACAACCACCACAACCTCTGCTTCACGACCACCTGCTCGGTCTCAAAAGACGGTGCTGTGCCCACCCAGGGTCGTCTCTGACTCCTCCCTGCCCCCACTTCCAGGAAGTCCTGCTGAGGCTCTCTGTGAAACGCCATGCCCTCTTCTCCTAGCTCCATTCCATCATCCTCATCTCCAAGCAGCTCCCTGGACTAGGGAAGAGCCGCATGCTGGCTTTCCCGCTTCTACCTGGGCCCTCTTCAGTCCCCTCTGTGGCCAGCAGAAGGACGAGGCCAGAAAGAGAACATCGGCCACTCAGCACGCCTCAGGGCTGCCCACTCTACCTCCGAATGGAAAGACTTCAGTCTCAGTCCAAACGTTACATCTTTGAGGAGTTCCTACCTGGACAACACTTTTTAAAAAATTTCCAGAGGGAATGTGCACTCATGAGAGAGAGAGACAGACAGCACCCCCTCCCCATGGAGCTGGGTCATGCTATACTCCCATCTCCTCCCTGCACCATCCTGCAGGAATTTTCAAGCCTCCAGGGCTGGGCTTTGAACCATATTATTGGCCATATGGAATCTCGCTTCCTTAACCATCAGGCCATGAGGTGAACCCCCTTGGCAACAACTTTTTTAAAAATAACTTTTAACTTATTTATCGAGTTAGATTTTTGCCATAAGGTGCGTGCACTCTCTAGACAGAGTGAGAAATTACCCTCCCCGCCCCCGGGGGTGATGCCCACACCACAATTCCTCTCCTCCATTCTCCTCGCAGGATTTTGGGCCTGTGTGTGCATACATGTGCACACACACACACATGCCCAGAGTGCTTTTCAGGCAGCCACTTCAGGACTAGAGCCATGGTCGGCCATGCGGGAGTCCTGTGCCTTAATCGCCGTGCCACCTGCTGGTCCTGGCAATGCTTTTTCATCCCCTCTGATCGGCACCCTCAGAGTAGTCTCTCCTTGAGCTGCTTGTTTGCTTTTGTCACTGCACTTACTGATCTTTAAGTCATTTTATCCATTTCTCTGTCACCTCCTGTATTGGAACACAGAACATGCCGTGTTCATGCATGAGGACACACGTTCCATGAACCAGGGCCTGCCCTTGTGTGTGCAGTGCCTCAATGAATACGTGCTGAAGGCTGAATAGACCCACCCGGTGCTGGGATTTCATCCACCCCCTCATGCCACCCCTGTTCCTCATCTCACTCTCAACAATTCAGCCCTCCTGGTTTCAGTGGAAGCAGCCCACCAATAGCCCTCCTGCCAGAGGACGAGATCAGGGGTCCTGCTGGAGAGCCTGGTTTCCTGATGCCCTGGCACCCCTTCAAGAACCAAAGCCTCTACAGGTCGAGGTGGATCTCCAGGGCTGCATTTCTGTCCATCCAGGCAGCTTCGAGGTGCAATACTCGCTCTCAGCCACCCTGACGTGGGGGCCCGAGAGCAGCAAAGGACATCTGGGACTCCTCGAGTTTGACCACCTTTTACTAAAAACTCATCCACCATTTCCTTTTCCAGGCCTGGCACCTCAGAAGAAGGAATGGTGGTCCTGGCTGGAAACTTGCTCTGCACACGGGAGCTCTGCCCCTGTGGCCAGCTCTGAGCCAGGGAGCTCACACTCACGTGTTTACCTGTCCTTCCCTCAGGATGTCTAGGGCACGTTGCACAGGCCGGCCCTGTGCCGCCCTGTCCCGCCCTGTCCCGCTGGTCTGTCCTGGCTCTTACAGGGAGCTGGCCAGTCCCTGATGTAACAGCAGCTGCCATCCAGTGACACTTCACCCTGCTCCCTGCCAGGGCTTCATCTCAGACATCTCATCAGATGTCTTGCAGAACCCCCATCTCTGCTTTTCACCCACATCCCCTCTGACCAGTGGACCCACTGTGCACCCTGCTCTCCTCCCCGGCTCGTCAAGATCCCTCACAACCACCACAACCTCTGCTTCACGACCACCTGCTCGGTCTCAAAAGACGGTGCTGTGCCCACCCAGGGTCGTCTCTGACTCCTCCCTGCCCCCACTTCCAGGAAGTCCTGCTGAGGCTCTCTGTGAAACGCCATGCCCTCTTCTCCTAGCTCCATTCCATCATCCTCATCTCCAAGCAGCTCCCTGGACTAGGGAAGAGCCGCATGCTGGCTTTCCCGCTTCTACCTGGGCCCTCTTCAGTCCCCTCTGTGGCCAGCAGAAGGACGAGGCCAGAAAGAGAACATCGGCCACTCAGCACGCCTCAGGGCTGCCCACTCTACCTCCGAATGGAAAGACTTCAGTCTCAGTCCAAACGTTACATCTTTGAGGAGTTCCTACCTGGACAACACTTTTTAAAAAATTTCCAGAGGGAATGTGCACTCATGAGAGAGAGAGACAGACAGCACCCCCTCCCCATGGAGCTGGGTCATGCTATACTCCCATCTCCTCCCTGCACCATCCTGCAGGAATTTTCAAGCCTCCAGGGCTGGGCTTTGAACCATATTATTGGCCATATGGAATCTCGCTTCCTTAACCATCAGGCCATGAACCCCCTTGGCAACAACTTTTTTAAAAATAACTTTTAACTTATTTATCGAGTTAGATTTTTGCCATAAGGTGCGTGCACTCTCTAGACAGAGTGAGAAATTACCCTCCCCGCCCCCGGGGGTGATGCCCACACCACAATTCCTCTCCTCCATTCTCCTCGCAGGATTTTGGGCCTGTGTGTGCATACATGCGCACACACACACACATGCCCAGAGTGCTTTTCAGGCAGCCACTTCAGGACTAGAGCCATGGTCGGCCATGCGGGAGTCCTGTGCCTTAATCGCCGTGCCACCTGCTGGTCCTGGCAATGCTTTTTCATCCCCTCTGATCGGCACCCTCAGAGTAGTCTCTCCTTGAGCTGCTTGTTTGCTTTTGTCACTGCACTTACTGATCTTTAAGTCATTTTATCCATTTCTCTGTCACCTCCTGTATTGGAACACAGAACATGCCGTGTTCATGCATGAGGACACACGTTCCATGAACCAGGGCCTGCCCTTGTGTGTGCAGTGCCTCAATGAATACGTGCTGAAGGCTGAATAGACCCACCCGGTGCTGGGATTTCATCCACCCCCTCATGCCACCCCTGTTCCTCATCTCACTCTCAACAATTCAGCCCTCCTGGTTTCAGTGGAAGCAGCCCACCAATAGCCCTCCTGCCAGAGGACGAGATCAGGGGTCCTGCTGGAGAGCCTGGTTTCCTGATGCCCTGGCACCCCTTCAAGAACCAAAGCCTCTACAGGTCGAGGTGGATCTCCAGGGCTGCATTTCTGTCCATCCAGGCAGCTTCGAGGTGCAATACTCGCTCTCAGCCACCCTGACGTGGGGGCCCGAGAGCAGCAAAGGACATCTGGGACTCCTCGAGTTTGACCACCTTTTACTAAAAACTCATCCACCATTTCCTTTTCCAGGCCTGGCACCTCAGAAGAAGGAATGGTGGTCCTGGCTGGAAACTTGCTCTGCACACGGGAGCTCTGCCCCTGTGGCCAGCTCTGAGCCAGGGAGCTCACACTCACGTGTTTACCTGTCCTTCCCTCAGGATGTCTGGGTGAGTACTCTCCAGCCTCAGCACTTAAACTAGCTGTGACACTGGGTGAGCTACCCTCCCTCTGTAGGTTCCAGCAGGAGACAGAACGCTCATGGGCCTGCTGGGAGGAGTACGTGGGAAAGTGTATGGGAAGTGCTCGGGGTGGTGCCAGATAAACAAGAGCTATTCCTGCCCCTTGCTGGGCCTGGATGGGGGACTGAGGGACAGGGTGCGTCCTTTCCCAGGAAAACTCTGATTCTGCTGCTTTCCACCCAGAGCTTGCTTGGCAGGAGGCTGGGCTCTGCCACACTCAGTTACCTCTGTGCCTCCCCACTGGCCGACCACTCCCTCTCTCTTTCCCAGGGCACAGGGGACAGGGAATCATCGCAGTGACCAACATTGACATCCAACCCCAGAAACTGAAATTTGCTTTTGTGGGCACATTTCATAAGCCTGTCAGTGCTGTTTGGGTTTCCATTAAGGTTCTCTAAAGGATCGGCCATCTCACTGAGTCAGGGCCCTCCGAGTTCAACCAGCACACCGTGCAGACCGCTGAAGGATACAGGGAGGGCTGGGTCCAGGTTTTGGCTGAGCAATCTCAGTTTGCTTCCCTAAAAATAACAACCTTAAACTGGCGCAATGCAGTCCAGACCATCGCCTAGTGGTTAAGGCCATTGACTCTTACATAGCTGACTATGCGGTTCAAGTCCCAGACCTGGCAGCTTGAGAAACACACTGGGTGTATGCTCAAAAATCACAGAAGGAGGGAGAAATGGAGGAGAAGGAATTGCAGCGTGACTATCCCTCACAAAGTGCTTTCTTGGTTTCCCTCTCTTTCTGTCTCTCTCCAGTGAGCCCACATGCCCTCTAGCAAGTTAAAGGGGGAGGGGGAACAATAGGTGGTGTAGTGATTAGGGCACTGGACTCCCATGTGGTCAGTCATGGTTCGAGTCCAAACCCTGCAGCTTGAAACCCATGCCGGGTGCATATGCATGCATGCATGCCCAAAATGCCAAGAGGAGAATGGAGGAGAAGGGATTGCAGTGTGGCCGTGTCCCCTGGGGAATGATTTGTTTTCTGTCTCTCTGTCTCTCTCTGTGTCTCTGGCGAGTGCATGCACCCTATACCAAAAATCTCTCTAAATAAATAAATAAATACAAATAAAATCTGACTTGTGTCTTCTGCCAACCTTATCTTCCCCACATAAGAGTGCTGATTCCGAAAGACAGTGGAATTCTTAAGTCTAAGCTGTCAGGAGGCACAGAGGGGCCCAGTGAGTGTGCGAGGTGCTAGCCACACCCCGACAGCTGCAGCACAGCCAGCCCTGAGGACCCCATGGTGCACGGCCAAGGCCACTTACTCCACCCCTCCTCTCACTTCCTACCTTGCAAACTTTTCTCTGCGCAGGAGGATGAGTGGACACAGGAGAAAGGAAAATATACTTCACTCGTTCCTCCTTGAGACACTGACTCGAAGCAAGCTTTCCAACATCCCCTAAGGATCATCATATCCTGGACTCTTCCGAGTCCCTCACACACAAAGCTTTGTTCAATGAAAGGAGAGGGAAGGCCGTGGCTTTCCGGGGGAAAGGGGTGCTCCCCGGGTCTGTCTGCACATTCTTAGGCAGCTGTGCAGAGATGGAACCACCTGCAGGGATGGTGAGGAATGCAGGCCTGCCTCCGCTCAGTGGTTTGCACGCACATGCCAGTGGCAGCATCTGAGGGGAGCAGCATTCTCCCACCATCGGTCAGCTTGGTCACAGACTTGACAGCACGTGACTGAGATGCACCTGGTTTGAATGCAGTGAGCAGGAGCACTTCTGGCCTGTGTGCGCCTAAGATATCCAGGCAATGGCCTGAAGCAGTTGCCCTGCAGCACTAAGGGCTGTCCTCAAGGACACCTAGGGCCCCTCCCCACTCTGCTTCATGCTGGGGAATCTAGGCAAGGTGAAGCAGCGTCTGACCCCCATGACTATCAGCCAGGGCTTTGATAAATAATAATAATGACAAGGCACTGGGTACTCCCATGCCTCTCCATCTCAGCATCCCAAAATTCCTGGTAGGTAAGTGGACACGATTAGAGCTCTCACAGGAGACATCCATGCTGCTGGTCTTGCCTCCAATACTGAGAACATACCTTCACACAGGGCTGAGCCTAGGGACCCAATTAACCCTGGCTGTCGATTAGAAAGAGGCAGTTTGTCATTTGCCTCTCTGATTCTGTCATTATGTGTACTTTGGTTAAGTGTATTAGGAACCCCAGGCGAGGCACATTTTACCTTTGAAATCTAGAGAGACTATACAAAAATGAATTACCCCTGCTTCTTACTTTTTTGTAACGTAACACTAATTATTGTAAAAATGGAATTTGAAAACAATGAAATAAAGTTATCTGGAGGAGAGGGGATTGTGGCATGGCCATCGTCCCCAACCCCCGGGAGTGATTTCTTGCCTTATGTCTCTCTGTCTCTCCAGTGAGCACATGTGCCCTACAGCAAAAATCTCTCTAAAAATTAAAAATGATAATAATAATTTCCTGAGACTTTGCTAGGACATTTTTATCTTCTGGAAAATCTTTTCCCCTTTGGCTCTTGCTCATTTGAAGCATGGTCAATAATTCACTTCTCCACTTACTTAGCCCTAGATGTGTATGAAGAGCTTGCATGGAATACCAGCCCCTGCTGAGAGTCTGTCCTGCAGAGGTTGAAGGGGTTGGAAGTCTCT